>NW_025423515.1:602097-624597 GCF_020740685.1 Jaculus jaculus | reverse complement strand
GGAGGGAGGGGGGGAGGGGGACAGCGGGAGCCCCCCAACGCGCAAAGCCCCCTCCTTCACGGACCCGCGACCACCAGCAAAGGTGGGAGGAAAGGCCGCCGCGCGCACGGGCGCTAACGCGGGGACCCACCGACACCGCCCCACGACACAGCGCATCGGACGGACGCATCGACTCGGCCCAGCGTGATCCTCCCCGAACTCATGAGCAGGGAGACGAGGGCCGCGGCAGGCAGAGTCAGCGCACAGTCCCCACCGCGGGGACCGGCGGAACCCCTCACCACGCCCCGGGATGGCTGGTGAGGGCAAAACCCAGGCCTACACACGTCGACATTCAAGGAGAGACGGGCGGCTACTACGCGCAGACAAAGGGGGGCGGCCGGCGAGGGATTCGGGGACCCCCGCAACCAAGGCACAACCCCGGTCAGGATCGCTAGAGAAGGTCTATATTTCTCACTGAGGGCGGGCCGAACCCGACCCTCCGAGCACTCCACCACACCTCCCAGTAAGCACGACAGGTATGGGGAGGAAGGGGGGGCCTGCGGTAAAGGTAAGCCTCAGGGCAATCTTGAGCAACCACAGCCGGGGACCCGGGAAATCAAGGCCAGGACCCCCAAGACGAGTCTCCGGACCCGGGCCCCGCCACGACCGCTCGGCACACCCGGCACGGGGGGCATGCACTCGCCCAAAAAGTCCCCGCCGCACGTGCGGGGGACAATGAGACAAAACACCCCACTACTTGGTGGAGCACACTTTTCTTACCGCCTCGGCCCCCCAGGCGCAGGAAGACCTACACGGGGGCTCACCACAACAGCGCCATCGCAGCGGGAGGGTGGAGGAGAGGCTCGGGAGCAGGAACGACACCACCACTCAGCCTCAGGCACCTCGAGGGCCAACCTGGAGCGCTCCAGGAGCACCACAAAGGGCCAAGGCAAAGGCGCAGCACACACCGCTCGGGAGGGCATGTGGCGCGGCACCGGGGACAGCCCCTTCCGGTACGGAGAGGGACAGCCAACCGCACACGGGGGCGGAGACGAAACGGCAAGCGAGATCAGGGGCCTGCCGCACGCAACCGCGGACCACCAGCCACAGTCACAGGGCGGGAGGTCAAGCAAAGTCGGGCCGGATACCGCACCCCTGCCTTCCACACACCACCAACGGGTGGGGAGGAGAAGCGAGGGGCCCGCAGGCAGAACGAGAAGAGCGGTCCCATTCGCCATGAATGTCCGTCCCTCGCCTGGCGCGGCTTAGGCCCGGCCCGTAGTGAGCACCACAGAACCACATCGATCAACCAGACATCTGGCAGAACCACAAGCGGGAAAGGCACCAGAGGGGACCCCTTCGGGAGTGAGGAACCCAAAGACATCGGAAGGAACGAGCCAGGCGGGCAAAGCCATCGGGAGAGGCCCCGCTTGGACACCGACATGAGAAGCTCACGAGAAAACACAACCAGAGTAACTCGGGAAGACTCTGGGAGGTGGGTCAACCGAGGGCTCCGGTTCAAGAGGCCCCAGAAAAAGAACCTCCCTGAAGGAAAAAAAAAAGGAAAAAAGTTCCACCACCCAACCGGAGCACTCGGGAGGCTACAGCCGGCGGCGGCCACAGAGAGCGGGAACCAAGACCCGGAAGAAAAAGACCCACGGTGAAAGGAAAAGACCCACCACCAAACTGAAGCAACTCGGGAGGCTCCAGACGGTGGCACCCCAAGGAGTCAGAGCCAAGATCGCGGGAGAGGCTCCCTCTCGCAAGGGAAAAAAAAAAAAAAAAAAAGAGCCGAACCACAGCACTCGGGAGGCTGTAGGCGGCGTCCCAAGGAGGCAGGGTCAAAGACACAGGAAAAAAGCTGCCTGGCAAGGGAAAAAATACACCACCAGCCAAACCAAAGCACTCGGGAGGCTTCCACAGCTGGGGCGACCCAAGGAGCCGGCATAGAAAAACCACCTCACGAGGGGAAAAGATAGTCACCAGGTGCAGGAGGAGGAGCGAGGACGGCCAACAGACACAAGCATACCCCGGTTTAGGCCACCCTCGCCGCAGCCTCACAGGGCACGGGGTGGGAGCGATGGACAACCACCGGGAAGGACTGATCGGGAATGCCTGACACGCACAGCCAAAGCACCACAGAAGGGCGGGTGGTTGTCAAGAGCATCATCGCAGCACCTGCAGCGCGGGTAGCGGGGAAGCACACGGGGAAGAGCAACCCCAAGGAGACCGCGGCATTGAGCAGGTGCTAGGGGCCTGGAAGACACGGGCCAGAAGGGCCAGTCAGAACGCGCGCGGGAAACACCGAGGCAGATACGTCACAAAGCCAGGAGCCGGGACAAGGGCACCAACGTCACAGGCAACCCACAGCCTTGGCGGCAACGGCATCCGACAAGGACCACGCACTTTCTAGCGCTTCACAGACCTGAGGACAAGCGTGTCAGCACCATTCTGCAGGTCAAAATCTCCGAAATAGGGCCAATAAAATCATGACGCCAGACAGCGGGGGCACTCCACGGACCACTGGGAATTCCTGGAACCCAGGGCCGGATACCTGGCCCTCAGATGTTCCCAATCCACGAGAGAACCGGAGCTCTAAGAGACAACTGGTCGACCCCCCAAGGTAAAGACCGGAGCGGGGGGCGACGGGCGGGACTCACCTACCACCGCGGCCGGTCGAGTCGCCCCCTGGCCGGCCACAACACCCACAGAGGCACGGCTCGGTTCCCCCGACCACAGCCCAACATGTCACAAAGCAGGCCGACAGGGGAGGATGTGCGGCGCGGCAGGCGAGGCAGCCCCCCTCCACCGCGGGGACGGACCAAAGGACCGGTGAGGGGGGCCCTCCTGGTCGAACGAGAAACCCTCGACCTGCCGGCCCCCAATCAGGCAGGCCCGGTCAGACAACGGCACGAGTACAAGCCGGCGAAATGCCAGCAAGCCCCCGACGGGAGGGGGCGCTCCACCGGGCCCTCATCGCCAGGGCAAGGGCTTGGGGCACGGCACGGCCGGCGCGGATAACACACCGAGCGCCCACAGGCCACCGGCCGGCGGGGAGGCGAGGCCGCCCCTCTGGGCTGGATGAGAGCCGTCCCTTACATCCGCCACGGGCGCCCGTCCCTCGACCTGCCGGCCCGGAGTCAGGCCCGGTCGGACAACGGCACGAATACAAGCCGGCGAAACGCCAGCAAGCCCCCGTCGGGAGGGGGCGCTCCACCGGGCCCTCATCGCAAGGGCAAGGGCTTGGGGCGCGGCGCGGCCGGCCCGGATAACACACACCGGGCGCCCACAAGCCACCGGCCGGCGGTGAGGCAAGGCCGCCCCTCCGGGCTGGACGGGACCCGTCGCTTACGTCCGCCACGGGCACCCGTCCCTCGACCTGCCGGCCTGGAGTCCGACCCGGTCGGACAATGGCACGAGTACAAGCCGGCGAAACGTCATCAAGTCCCGTCGGGAGGGGGCGCTCCACCGGGCCCTCATCGCAAGGGCAAGGGCTTGGGGCGCGGCGTGGCCGCCCCGGGTAACGCACACCGGCCGCCCACACGCCACCGGCCGGCGGGAGATCAGGAGAGGTCCGGCTCCAGTGCGCTCCATGGAAAAAGACAGGCACACACGGGGCACCGCACTCGGGAGGCTCTACATGGCGGACAGGCGGGCGAGCGGCCGGGCGCGGAGTCGCATTGTGGACCCAGGCAGGGGCGGCGGTCGACAACGGTGTCTTGGTGCCGGCAGCAGTAAAGCACGCAGACGGGAATGGCCGGCAGACCACAGCCGGCACACCGGAGACCCGGAGCGGTCGAAGCCACAGCCCAACAGCAGGGACTTCTGGTCGACCCGCCAAGACCGCCCACCCAACCTGTCCTGATCAAGGACGTGGCCAAAAACCACCCCACACGCATTTCTGCAGGTCCAATCTCCGCTAAACGGACGCCTCTGCGCCACGCGGCACTACCGAGACAATCGCGTCTGTCACCGCGGGTCTAGTAGAGCGCTGCCCGGCTCACAGCGGCAGCTAGCTTCCCTTACCGATGTTCCAGGGAGAGGGAGGCTGCAATTCCAAAAGCGGCCACCAGATGGAGCCCGTGAGACAGCCGCCTGGAACGTTCGCCGAGTTCCTGCCAAACAACGGAGGATCCGCGGGCAATATTAACGGGCAGACACGCACCACAGGCCAAGACGACCCTGCGGGGATGGGGAGGTGGGGAGGGCACTTCCTTCCTCACCCTCGAGTGGAGGAACAATTGGTTTCTGGTGAGTAACCGCTGGAAACGGCCCGGGCTACGGCCGACTCCAGCTGCAAAACCGAAACTATGACTTAGACACGTGGAAGAAATCACTGCCCTACCCTACCCGGGGGAAGAATGGGCAGAAGGGGCGGTGGCGGACTCGTTCAAGCACCCACTCACCCGCCCTCCCCTCTCCGAGTGAAGAACGGACGCCTCTCACGGGCGGCGGCGGGCGGCGGCGGGCGGCGGCGGCGGCGGCGGCGGCGGCGGCGGCGGCGGGCAGCGGGCAGCGAGCGGCTGAGGAGGAGGGCGGGCGGGCGCCAGCCGCGCCTGGAATCGCACCACTGCCCCTGCCATGGAGTCTTGGGGGGGGGGGGGGTCCCGCCTCACCCTCCCCTTGAATGGGAGGTCAATTGTTTTCGTGGGGGAGTCCCCGCTGGACACAGAAATCGCGTCACAGTACGGGGGGGGGGGGGGCGACTCCAGCTGTAGAACCGAAACTATAGACTCGTAGAAGAATTGCATGTACCCCACCCGCCCTAACTTCTCCCTGAGAAGAAGGGGCAGCGGCGGCCTCGTGAAAATACCCACCCACCCTCCCTTCTGTGGCTTAGGAATGGGCACCCGCCCAGGCAGCAGAGGCGTGCGTGGGGAAGCACAGGACAGTGCCTGCCAGGGCACAGAGGTCAGAAAATGCCCTAAACTGCTTGAAACATGCTGGGTCACACAGCCTTCACCATCACACGTTCCAAACAAGCATCCCCTAGATGCTTATTTTACCCAGGATCTCTCCTTCCCCCTCCCTCCCTTGCTAGCTAGCTAGGTAGCTCACTCTTGCTTAGTCTCTCACTCTCTCTCAAACTGAAATAAAAAGCCAAGAGTGATGGTCCCAATCTCCCCCGCCACACACACACACACACACTCACGCACACCATCCATCCCCAACAGCACATAAAGGTAGACGCGAGTCATTCTTGATGCCTCCTTGCCAGTAGGGACGAACTCATGAAAACAACATCCCACAGGTGATTATTAAGTATGAAATACTTAGCTCTCTGGCTTCACGCATACCTCACACACAGTCGGTTGGCAAACATACACAATGCTCCTAAGATGCATCTACAGGTCAGACATGAAGTTTTCCCCCCTTTGAACACATAATTCTTTTCACTTCCGAAACCTGACTCGGAGGCATCTCTAGAGGCTCTGGCGCATCTATTCCCCCCCCCCCCACTAACTAACTAACTAACTAAACAAACAAACAAACAAACAAATATTATTCTTTAAAGAATGGACTGGGGAAATGGTTCAGTGCTTTGTTAAAGGTGCTTGCTCACAAAGCCTGATGACCTGGCTTCAATTCCCTACTAATCGCGTAAAAGACAGGTACACGAGGTGGCGCATGTGTCTGGAGTTAGTTGCTCCATTTGCGGTGGCAGGAGACTCTAGCATTCATCCTCCCATGGGGAAATCTTACAAGTTATCTGTGTGTGGGGAGGGAGCCAGAAAATAACTTTTTATCTTTTTCTTAGTGGTTCCTGGGGAGTCCCAGCTGGATACAGAAAGAGTCTCCAGTACCGGCCAACTCCACCTCCCTCCTCTACCCTACTGGTGAAGAATGGGAAGAAAGGGTGGCCAGGCGGAGCCCTGGCCGTGGCCGAGACAGAGGCAGAGATGGGGGACAGTTAGAATAATCTGTTTGTATCCCCATGAAGAATGGGCGCCCGCCTAGGCGGCGGCATGCGTGCGTGGAAAAATACAGGACAGGGTAGTAGGAAAAGACTCTCCAAGAGACGCGTGACTGGATGGCAGGGAGTGATTGGTGGCACGGGACTATGCATGGCCACACAAAGTGTGCAGAGGAACCAAAAAAGTCCGACTCTAGGCTGCTGTTAACATGCCGGGACCAGTCACGCAACTTTCTTTCACCACCTCACGTTACAAATTAGCATCCGCTAGATGGCGCCCCAGGATAGGGTTAAGACACACACATCCTCCTAGAGGGAGGGAGGAGGGACGGACAGATCGATGGACTGACGAGGGTGGAAGGGCAACAGAGGTTGCGTAGGAAGTCTGATGGCAGGACAGGGACCGCAGGCCAAGATGTCCCTGAGGGCGGGCGGGGGGGGGGGGAGCAGGAGGAGGGCAGTCCTTGCCTCACCCTCCTGTGGGGAACAAGCGATTTCTGCGAAGTCCCCGGCTGGACGCAGAAATTATCTCGGGTACCGACCCACCCCACCTGCAGAATCGACACTATGAAGTGGACATGTAGAAGAATCGCATGGACACCCCCCACCACCACCACCATGCATGTACTCATATAGTTACCCGCCTACCCGCCCGACCCTCTCTGGGTGAAGGACGCCCGCCCGCCCAGGCGGGGCACAGGACGGGGCTGGACAAGAAAAAGCTATGTATCTCAAGAGACTCAAGCGACAGAATGGGACCGGTGGTGGGTGGCCCTCTGTACTCCCACACCAAGCGTGCACGACAACGTCTTGCCAGCTCTCATGTTTGCCAGGACACACAAATCAGAAAACGCCCTAGGCTGCTGTAAACACACTGAGTCACACAGCCCTCACCGCCTCGCGGCATTCCAAAGAAGCCTCCCCCCCCCCCCCCCCCGCCCAGGTGCTTATTTCATCTAGGGTCAGGTAAAAACACCAGACCCCTGGTAGAGGGAGACAGGGAGGAAGGGAGGGGAAGCGACTCACGGGGTGTCAAACAGACCAACTGGAAGGAGATTGGAAAACAGACAGAACTCAGTGAATGAAGCTGTCAGACAGCCTGAGAGAACAGACACCAATATAATAAACAATAAACAATAGAAGAAGATCATCATATCATCCGTCTGTAGTGGCAGGAGGCCGTAACGTTCATCCTCCCAGGTGAAATCCTACAAGTTGTCTGCGTTTTAGCGGCTTCTGGGCTCTCTCAAGAGACTCGTGACATGATGGGAGCGGTGGGTGGCATTATGCATTCCCACACAAAATGTGAAAGTCAGGCCCTAGGCTTCTGTTTACACGCCTGGCCTCGCAACTTTCTTTCACCATCTCACGTTCCAAATAGGCATACGCTAGATGGCGCCCCAGGATAGCGTAAAGCACTGCTCTACTCCCCGCCACCAACCCCTCCCTCCCACCACCCCCCCCCCCCCCCCGGCCAGAGGGAGGAAAACGGAGGATGTGTGCGGCAATCTGACGGTTCTACCCTCTCTCAGGAAGAATGGGAATAAGGGGAAGCGGCGGCATACTCGGAAAAGTAACCCACCGGCCCGCCCTTCTCCGGGTTAAGAACGGGCACCCTCCCGGACCGTGGCGATGTGCGTGGGGAGGCACAGGACCGGGTGGGGGGGGGGGCGGGGGAGAGATGGTCATGGAGGGAGGAAAAAAAAAAAAAAAAAAGGCTCTATAGCTCAAGAGACCCAAGTGTCAGACTGCGACTGGTGGTGGGTGGCACTATGTATTCCCACACAAAGAGTGCTCGGCAACGTTTTGCCAGCTGTCATGCCCGTCAGGGCACACAAGTCTGAAGATGCCCTAGGCTGCTGTAAGCACGGTGGGTCGGTCACACAGTCCTCACCGCCTCGCCGCATTCCAAATAAACATCCGCTAGCTGCTTATTTCATCTAGGATCTGGTAAAACACTGGACCCCTGGTAGAGGGAGGGAGGAGAGGCGAATGAATCAACGGGGAGGAGTCACACCGAGATCAGAAAGCTAGATTGAGCTCGGTGAATGAAACTGAGGCAGAGAGAGACTTTTTTTCTTTCTCTCTATTATTTCCTTTTCTTTTTTATTATTTTCACTTCCTAACGTGTTGGGAAGAACTCTGACATGTGGGCATCACATTGTGAGTGTTTGCTTCTTTAAGAGTGAGTGTTCACATAAAAATCCATAGGAGAGACAGAAGAAACGTGCCACGTCCATCACCACAAGCAAGCCCCCAGTTTTATGCAATGTCTGTTTCATTTTTACTTAGAAAAACCTACAGGGCAACTAGAAGAATCACAGCAGCAGTTAAAGGAAGAAGGAAAGAGGTAAAGAAGAAGGAGAAAAAGAAGAAGAAGAAAGAATGGGCTGGGGCGATACAGATGGTTGCTTCAGTGGTTACTGAAAGGTGGGGTTCAACTCCCCACTAACCATGTAAAAGCCAGGTACACAAAGGGGCGCATGTGTCTGGTGTTAGTTCTGTTTGCAGTGGCAGGAGACCCTAGCATTCATTCGCCCCCGAGAAAAATCCTACAAGACATCTGTGTACACATACCCCCCCCCCCCGCTTCTTTTACTACTACTACTTCTTCTCCTTCTCCTTCTCCTCCTCCTCCTCCTCCTCCTCCTCCTCCTCCTCCTCCTCCTCCTCCTCCTCCTCCTCCTCCTTCTTCTTCTTCTTCTTCTTCGCGGTTTCAGGGGAGTACTGGCTAGACAAAAATCATCTCTGATACCGGCCGTCTCCACCTTCACAACCGATACTATGTAAGAGACACGTGGAGAGGCTGGCATGTACCCCAGCCAACCTCCCCTCTCCCGGTGAAGAATGGGAAGAAGGGGCAGCTGCCCTGGTGGCAGCGGCAGTGGCGGAGATGGGAATATGTACAAGATTCGGTTGTATCTATCCCAGGGAAGAATGGGTGGCGGCGGTGGCACACATGCGGAGGTACAGGAGGAAGAGGCTCTCTCAAGATTGGCAACCAAAATAGTCAAGCCCTCCCTAGGCCGCACGAGTCACACAGCCCGCTTGGAAGGAGAGTGGAGAGCTAGAGCTCAGGGAATGAAGCTGGCCACCAGGCACCTGGGCTGTGAGGTGGGTGGAAGAAGGAAGGTGGTCCTTCCTTGCCCCAACTCCCACCCAGCCTGACAGAACAGAAACCTAGTCAGTCCCTTACACTCTTCCGATAAAAGAAAAAGACTTACTTTAGTGGCAACTCCCAGAAATATAAACGATACAACAAGGCCAAGAACCTGGGCATTCTTCCCATAACTGAAGGCTACTCCCATAATGCGCTATCCACAATCCCCACGGGGCAAGGATGAGGGTAAGAATGGCACCAACATGTGCTGTTTACATACTGGGTATGGCCGTAACTAATACTTTTTGTCTTAATAAGTAAGTAAGTAAATAAATAGAACCTGGGCAGCCGCCACATGCTCATGACCACCAGCCTGATCTGTGACTTAGGAAGTTTACCTCTAGGCTGACCTGGGCTACATAATGAGTGGGACTCTCTCTCCCTCCCTCCTTCTCTCCCTCTCCTAAAAATAAAAAGCCAAGGACTAAAGTCATGCCTGGATATCTATCAGTCCTTTAACACATTAAGTAGCCGGAGTAGGGTGACTGACTGATACCAGAGAAATTGTATGTAATGGAAGTGTCTCCACACGTGTGAGAAACATGCCAGGACTGTCTGATGATAGATGACAATCATGAACCTTCACATCCATGGACACACACACACACACACACACACACACACACACACACACACGTACGTGCGTGAGCCCCACATGGCATCCCTAACATCATTGAAACGTGAGACTGGAGTTTACAGTAGAAGTAGCGGAAGGCCCAGCACTCATCCATATTCCACCACTCATCCATATTCATTCATTCTCTCTCCCCCTCCCCATTTCACTATCTCTTTAAATAAATAACTACAAATAGCTGGGCATGGTGGTGCACACCTTTAATCCCAGTACTCAAGAGGCAGAGGTAGGAGGATCTCCATGAGTTGGAGGCCACCCTGAGACTCCATAGTGAATTCAAGGTCAGCCTAGGCTACAGTGAGACCCTACCTTGAAAATCAAAAAAAAAAAAAAAAAAAAAAAAACTATAAATGATATGATAGATAAGAAATTAACAGGAAGAGTCAAATTAACAAAGAAAACTTTTGGTAAGACCAGAAGGGAGTGTGAGGACGGTGCAAGAATTCAAAAGCCTACAAGATATCTTTGCTGACCATTGAGAAAAATATATATTTTTTTTTAAAAACAGGACATATAGTAATCTAGAGAAAGATCAACACTCGAGAGGCTGACGGAGGAGGATATCCGTGAGTTCCAGGCCAATCTGTGAGCTCTGCATGAGTGTGGCTGGTGTGGGCGAGGGCCTGTTTTCCCAACTTTCACGGTCTCACGTTTCAAACAGCAACCTCTAGATGGCACCCCGGGACCGAGGAAAGCACAGGGTCCTGCTAGTATTCCTAAATCGCCAAATCGCCTTTGGCTAACACACATCACAAGAATGTGTTTATCTTCTTCCCTTCCCCTCCCCCCAAATAAAAGCGGAAGTCAAGGCCTGATCTGCCGGCTGCTGCCATTGCTGGAGGGGGTGGGTGGGGCGCAGCGGGGAGGGCGGCCTAAACAAAAAGTGCCACGTGATGTCTTTCTTCACCAGCAGGGCCTCAGCGGGAGCCCAACCCCCCATCCCAGGGCAGGCTGCCATTGCCGCCGCGGCGGCGGCGGCGGCGGCGGCGGCGGCGGCAGGCAGGCAGGCAGGCAGGCAGGCAGGCAGGCAGGCAGGCTGGCTGGCACACACACACGCACATCAATCTCTCTTGTGCCTTTCTGTCCCATCCAGACTCACACGGCTATTCTCCACATGTTTCGATGGAGCCAGACAAAATGAGGAGTAGCCAGTCCGCTCACCAGACTATATACTCATATTGCAAAGGTTGCAAAAGATAGCCAGCCACTACGAAAAAAATGCATTCATTGGCTGGAGAGAGGGCTCAGCATTTATTTAAAGGTCCTTGCTGGAAAAATGCATTCAAGAGCCTGCCCCTCACCCCTAGCCCCATAGATAGACCTGTGTTTTCTTTGTTGACTTTTCTTTGCCTCTCCCTCCCGCTTTTCTTGAAAAACTGACGTGCAATCTGTTAACTTTTGTGCTTAAAACAAGTGACGGTAAGGTTTTAATTAAAGAATCAAAACAAATGGCGGCAGGCAGGGTGGGCCTGTGATGTTAACGGATCACTGGGTAGGTTAGGGCTCTCTCTTTTTGTAACTTTTCACGTGAACTGAGGGTGGTGGTGGTGCCCATGGGCCCTGGGCTCAACACCCAGTAACAACATCATCATCATCATCATCATCATCGAGTCTATACCACATACGCATAAGGAAATAAATCATTGTCAGCTGCAAGCAATCTTCACACAAGATTTTTTTTATGGGGGGGGGCAGGGATCTGAACTCAAGTTCTCAGAGTTAGTTGCAAGCAGTTTATCCACTGAGTGATCTCCCCAGCCCAGTTTTATTTAACTTAATTAATTAATTTTCTTTTGCTTTCATCATCATCATCATCATCATCATCATCATCATCATCATTATTATTATTTATTTTTGGTTTTTGGAGGTAGGGTCTCCCTCACTCTAGCCCCAGGCTGACCTGGAATTCACGCCCAGCTAAATTACTTTTCACTGGTTACATGCATCATTGATTGCTTTTCTAAGATCGATCACCACGGTCCGGGATTCTGCTACAGAAAACCAAGCAGACAATTCAGTAAAAATAAAATAAAATAAAACTGGAGCCGGACGTGGTGGAGCACGCCTTTAATCCTAGCACTCGGGAAGCAGAGGTAGGAGGATCGCTGTGAGTTCGAGGCCACCCGGAGACTCTGGACTAGAGTGAAACCCTACCTCAGGAAAAAAAAAAAAGAATGATAGATAGAGAAGAAAAGAAAAGAAAAAGAAAGGAACCAATTTTAAAGTTTCTATTTACTATTACATTATTGTTATTTGTTGGAGAGAAGAGGGTGAACGAACAGTGCTGCAAATGAAATCCAGACGCATGGCCACCTCCTGCACTTGGCTGCACATGGGTGGCTTGGGAATTGATCGCACCTGGAGGTGAGCAGGCTTTTTATGTTAGCGTCTTTACCAATGAGCCGTCAGCCCAGTTTTTTTTGTTTGTTTTTTTTTCTGAATTTTATATTTATTTACAGGTTTTTGTTTTTCTTTGCTTATTTGACGGAAAGATATATATGGACAGAGGCTGAGAGAGAACATGCCCAAATTAAAGGCATGTTTCACCATGCTCGGCTTTTATTCTTACTGTTATTTGCAAGGGGGGGGGAGGGGGAGGGAGAGGGAGAGGGAGAGGGAGAGGGAGAGGGAGGGAGAGAGAGAGAGAGAGAGAGAGAGAGAGAGAGAGAGAGAGAAAGGGAGGGAGGGAATAGGTGTGAACCTTTGCAAGCAGGCAAGATGAACATTTCCCCAACCCTTACAAGTGTCTTCTCCCCCCCCCCCCTTTGTCTCACTCTACCCAGGCTGGAACTCACTCTGTAGGCCCCAGACTGGTCTTAAACTCACAGCAATCTTCCTACCTACTTCAGGCTCTCGAGTGAGTGCTGGTATTAAAGTTTGAGAAATATTTTTTTGGAAAATTCCCAGTTTAACTTGAATCACAATTTTCAGATTCCTATGGTAATGGCCCAAAAACAATCATGGAAAAGTTAAGAGTTAGGCTTACTGAGGCTCCTCCTTTCCTTTTCACTAGTCCAACTCCTCCCGAAAGATTCAAATGTTGCCCTTCATTCTCCCCTGTCATCCTTGAAGCAACAGTGACTGAGATCAGTCAACTCTAGTGCTATTTACTCTAGTCTGTGTGGCTTGCAAAATTCATCATGTAACGGAAGGATGTTTGGTTTCAGACTACTAACATTTTCTAATCCGGGAGTACTTTGGCAGGAAGCACCAAGAGGTGTCTGTTACTGTACTTTGCAGCAGCAACAGGCCCTGGTGCATGCTCTGTCTCTCTGTCTCTGTCTGTCTGTCTGTCTCTCTCTCTCTCTCTCTCTCTCTCTCTCTCTCTCTCTCTCTCTCCCTCCCTCTCTCTCTCTCCCCCTCCCTCCCTCCCTCCCCACCTCCCTACCAACTTTCAAAAGTGTTAAAGTGAGACACGAAAAAACAAAAACGTGCAACTAAGAAAAAGAAGCGTGAAAGCTCTTTCTGGCATCCCAAAGAATGAGAGACAGCTGATTCTGGGCCAGCTGTGAGTAACTTTGGCCCAGGAACACACATTCAGGTTCTCTTGAATGACGAATCTTTCACTGTGGAAACAGTCATATTGACCTTTATAAGAAACAGGAGGGCTGGAGAGATGGCTCCGTGGTGTTTGTGTCTGGCAAGAAATGATCCTAAGTTGCTCCTGCATTCACAAAATTTACAAAAAAAAAAAAAAAAAAAAAAAAAAAAAAAAAAGGAGTGGGGAGTGGTGGTGCAAGCCTTTAATCCCAGAATTTGGGAGCCCAGAGGATTGTACTGAGTTCGAGGCCATCCCAAGACTACACAAAGAGCACAAGGGTGCCCCTACATGCACATGTAAATTATAAAGAGAAAAGGGTGGTGTGTGTGTGGAGGAGGAAGGCTGGAGAAAAGGCTGGAGCCGGGTGTGGTGGTGCACGCCCTTAATCATCCCAGCACTTGGGAGGCATAGGTAGGAGGATCACTGTAAATTCCAGGCCACCCTGAGAATGCAGAATGAATTCCAGGTCACCCTGGGCTACAGTGAGACCCTACAAACAAAGAAAAAACCGAAAGACGGCTCCGTAGATGACAAAGGTGCTTGCCTGAATAGCTAGGTTCAAAACCACCTCCCTCCGTACATGAGCTTTTGGATTTTGAGTTGGCCTGTCTTGTTCTAAAAAGAATATATTCTAAGGTTTTGTGAGTTTTATTTTTCTCTCCTTGAACTGTCTGCAGGCTTCATAGGTTTTTGTTTGTTTGTTTTTGTTGTTGTTGATGTTAGCTAGGTTCCATTCCCCTGTACCCATTGCACAAAATGGCAAATCAATCATCTGGAGTGAATTTGCAGTGCCTGGAGGCCTTGTGCTCATTCATTCTCTCTCTCTCCCCCCCCCCCTCTCTCTCTCTCATAAGTGAATAAATAAATACAAAATTTAAAAAGAAAAAGTAGTGTATGTGTCTGGCAAGAAGTGATCCTAGGGTGCTCCTGCATTCACATATAAATTAAAAAAAGAAGGAATGGGGAGTGGTGGTGCATGCCTTTAATCCCAGGCACAGCACTGGGGAGACCAGAGGTAGGATTGTCCTCAGTCTGAGGCCACCCTGAGACTACACAAGGAATTGGACTAGAGCGAAACCAGAGATTCAAGGGTGCCCATACATGCACATGTAAAGAAAAAAATAACAGAGGTGTGTGGGGGGGAATGGAGGAGGAGGAGGAGGGCTGGAGAAATGGTTCCATGGTGAAAGGTGCTTGCCTGCTGGGTTCCATTTCCAAGTACCAACAATACAGCCATGTGTACAAAATTACACATGCATCTGGAGAGCATATGCATTGTCTGGAGGCCCTGCCATGCCCATTCTCTCTCTCTCTCTCTCTCTCTCTCTCTCTCTCTCTCTCTTTCTCCCCCCCCCTCTCTCTCTCTCTTTCTCCCCCCCCCCCTCTCTCTCTCTCCTTAAAAGAAAACGTAGAGTGTATATGTCTGGTGACAAGAGACCCTAGGGTGCCCATACATGCACACGTAAAGAAAAAGAAAAGGAGCCGGGCGTGGTAGTGCACGACTTTAATAATCCCAGCACTCGGGAGGCAGAGGTAGGAGGATCACCGTAAATTCAAGGTCACCCTGGGCTAGAGTGAGACACTACAAACAAACAAAAACCTGAAAGAAGGCTCCGTAGATGATAAAGGTGCTTGCTTGAAAAGCTAGGTTCATAACCGCCTCCCTCCATACATGAACTTTTGGATTTTGAGTTGGTCTGTCTTGTTCTAAAAAGAATATATTTAAGGTTTTGTGAGTTTTATTTTTCTCTGTTTGAACTGTCTGCCGGTTTTTGTTTGTTTCAAACTCACTCTGTAGCCCGAAGCTGGTCTGGAACTCCAAGAGCTCAGAGCTGGGTGTGGTGGCACGTGCCTTTAATGGCAGCACTCAAGAGGGGTGTAGGGACATAGGTAGGAGGATCCCTGTGAGTTCCAGGCCAGCCTAGGCTAGAGCGATAGAAAAAGGAAAAGATAGATTTTTCTGCCTTAGAAGCGACGACAGCAGCCACAAGAAATTTTGAGTTATCTACCCTGAGCTAGAGGGAGGTGTACCCATTCCTCCACGTCCACCCACCACCTCATTTCCAAATTAAAAAAACAAACAAACATGGTGCATGTACAAAAACAAAGACACACACACACACACACACACACACACACACACACACACACACACACAAAACCCTAGAAGTCTGAGCCTCACGGATGGGTGGTGACTGCCACCTGCTGGAAATAACATGGTGGTACCGTTTACATGCTTTAAAAGAAAAAGAAACCCAAAAGGCCAGTCAAAAGTAAAGAAACACGTGGAATGGAGTCAGATGGATTGGGACCGAGGTTGGGGGGAGATGGGACATAATGGATGGAGGAGCACTAGGGCGACCGTACTTGAAGACTCGGTCGCAGAAATCTGTCCAGTATTGACCATCATTGAAAAGCCCCTACCTTAGGCAAGTTACACTCCCCTTCCCCCAGGGAAAGAGGGAGGGAGGGTGTTGCTCCAGGTCAGGCTCACTTGGAATCCACTATCAGGGTGGGTGCCATCTAACTCCTCACAGGCATTCTTTGACCTCTGTGCCCACCTCCTCCCCACCTCCCTCCTTTCTAGGAAAAAAAAAAAAAAAAAAACACAAAAAACAGGCTTGTATCCAAAAGAAGAGACAGCTGATTCCGAGCCAGCTGTGGGTAACTTTGACCCAGTAACACATGTTCAAGTTCTCTTGAACGAAGAATCTTTCATGGTGAAAACAGTAATATTGACCTTTATAAGAAACCCGAGGGCTGGGGAGATGATGGCTCCTTGGTGAAAGGTGCAGCCACGTGTACAAAATGGTGAATTTGCAGACAAGAGATACTAGAGTGTCTATACATGCACATGCAAATAAAAAAGAAAAAGAAAACAAACCCCCCCCCCAAAAAAAAAAAAAAAAATCTGAAGGAAGGCTTGAGAAAGGACTGCTTGGATAAACGGAGGCCCCATTGTGCCCGTTCTCCCTTCCTCTCGCAAATAAATATAAATAAAAACAAAATTTAAAAGCAAAAGTAGTGTATGTCTCTGGGGACAGGAGACCCTAGGGTGCCCGTATGTGCACAGGTAAATAATTTTTTTTTTTTTAAAGGAAGAATAATCTTAATCCCAGCACTTCGGAGGTAGAGGTAGAAAGATCGCCCATCGTGAGTTCAAGGCCACCCTGAGACTACATAGTGAATTCCAGTTCAGCCTGAGCCTAGAGTGAGAGCGTAACTGGAAAATCAAATCAAAACGAAACAAACCAAAACAAAACAAAAATCTGAAGGGAAGACTCCGTGGATAAAGGTACTTGCTTGCAAAGCTAGGTGTGATTCCCCAGGACCGACTAAACAGCCACGTGTATAAAATTGTGCACTTGCAGTGCCTGTAGGCCTTGCTATACCCATTCTCTGTAGTCCTCTCTCCCTCTCTCCTTCTCTCTCTCTCTCTCTCTCTCTCTCTCTCTCTCTCTCTCTCTCTCTCTCTCTCTCTCTCATAAAAGTAAAATGTAAACGAAACACTATAAAAAAAGAAAAGAAAAAGGGAAAAAAACAGGAGGAAGGCTGGCTGGGGAACTTGCTCTGTGATGAAAGGTGCTTGCCTGCAAAAGTAGGTTCGATTCCCCAGGACTTACATACATTTTCTCTCTCTCATAAATGAATAAAAATAAACCTTAAAAGAAAAAGTAGTGTATGTGTCTGGTGACAAGAGACCCTAGGGTGCCCATACATGCACTCACTTGTAAATAAAAAAGGAAAGGGGAGGGAGGACGAAGGCTGAGAGATGGCTCCGTGGTGAATAGTAGCCCCTCAGTAGCTTCAATGACTACATGAGATAATAAATGAAGCCCTATCCACTATCCAGGGCGGGTGCCATCTAACTCCTCATGGGCATTCTTTGACCTCTTCCCCCACCACCTCCCTCCTCCAAAAAAAAAAAAAAAAAAAAGTCTCAAAAAACTTTCTGGTATGCAAAAGAAGAGACAGCTGATTCCGAGCCAGCTGTGGGTAACTTTGACCCAGTAACACATATTCAAGTTCTCTTGAACGAAGTATCTTTCATTGTGGAAACAGTAATATTGACCTTTATAAGAAACCAGAGGGCTGGAGAGATGGCTCCTTGGTGAAAGGTGCAGCCACGTGTACACAATGGTGAATTTGCAGTACCTACTCCCTCCCTTCCCTCCGCCTCTCTCTCATAAATAATAAAATGAAAAAGAAAAAGTAGTGTATGTGTCTGGTGACAAGAGATCCTAGGGTGACTATACATGCACAACAAACAAAAAAAAAAACCAGGAAGGAAGCCTTGAAAAAGGAGGACTCCGTGGATAAAGGATCAGACGTGAAAAGCTAGGTTAGATTTCCAGTACCCACTGACCAAATGGCACATGCTTCTGGAGTGCATTTGCAGCGCCTGGAGCCCCCCCCCCCCCCCCCCCCCGTCCGCATTGTGCTCTTTCTCCCTTCCTCTCGCAAATAAGTAAAAACAAAACTAGTGTATTTGTCTGGGGACAGCAGGAGATCCTAGGGTGCCCATGTGCACATGTAAATAATTTTTTTAAAAAGGAAGAAAAATCTTAATCCCAGCACTTCGGAGGTCGAGGTAGGAGGATCACCCATCGTGAGTTCAAGGCCACCCTGAGACTACATAGTGAATTCCAGGTCAGCCTGAGCCTAAAGTGAGAGCGTCATGGGAAAAACGAAAGGATACGAAACAAAATAAAAACCTGAAGGAATAAAGGTACTTGCTTGCAAAGCTAGGTGTGATTCCCAGGACCCACAGTACAGCCACGTGTATAGAATGGTGCACTTGCAGTGCCTGGAGGAGGCCCGGCTATAAAATTTAAAAGAGACAGTAGAAAAAAGAAAGAAACAGGAGGAAGGCTGGCTGGGGAACTTTCTCTGCGGTGAAAGGTGCCTGCCTGCAGGGCCTACAATACATCCTCTCCCTCTCTCTGTCTCTCTCTGTCTCTCTCTGTCTCTCTCTCTCTCTCTCTCTCTCTCTCTCTCTCTCTCTCTCTCTCTCATAAATGAATAAAAATAAAACTTAAAAGAAAAAGTAGTGTATGTATGTGTCTGGTGACAAGAGAGCCTAGGATGCCCATATATGCACGTGTAAATAAAACAGAAAGGGGGGGGGGGGAGGCTGAGAGATGGTTCCGTGGTGAAATGTAGGCTGGAGAGATGGCTTAGCGGTTAAGCGCTTGCCTGTGAAGCCTGAGGACCCCGGTTCGAGGCTCGGTTCCCCAGGTCCCACGTTAGCCAGATGCACAAGAGGGTGCACACATCTGGAGTTCGTTTGCAGAGAGGCTGGAAGCCCTGGTGCGCCCATTCTCTCTCTCTCCCTCTATCTGTCTTTCTCTCTGTGTCTGTCGCTCTCAATAAAATAAATAATTAAAAATAAATGGACCCCAGAGCCTGGTGTAGTGGCACAGGCCTTTAATCACAGCACTCAGGAGTGAGTGGTGGAGGGACATAAGAGGATCCCTGTGAGTTCAAGGCCAGCCTGGTCTAGAGGGTGGGAGGGAGGGAGGGAGGGAGGGAGGGAGGGAGGGAGGGAGGGGGAGAGAGAGAGAGAGAGAGAGAGAGAGAGAGAGAGAGAGAGAGAGAGAGAGATATTCTGCCTTGAAAACACCAAAGAAGTAAGCAAATGAAATAAGTAAAATGAGATGCTTTAAAAGAAAATAAACCCAAAAGCCATCTGGAGTGCATTTGCAGTGCCTGGAGGTCCTGTTGTGCCTAGTAAATAAAAAAGAAGAAGGCAAAGAAACAAAAGGAAGGCTAGCTGGAGAGATGGCGTGGTGAAAGGTGCTTGCTTGCAAAGCTTATAGGCCCAGGTTCGATTGCCCAGCAGGGGACACACACACACACACACACACACACACACACACACACACACACACACACACACACACCATATAAAGTCAGAAATAGGCATACCAGGAGAAAGATGGACAAATGTATGTGACAGGATTTCCAAAGAAAGAAAGAAAGAGAGACAGGCAAGCTGGTCGTGGTCGCACGCCTTCAATTCCAGCACTCGGGAGGCAGAGGTAGGAGGATCACAGTAAATCGAGCCCACCCTGAGAATTCCCTGGGCTAGAGTGAGACCATACAAACAAACAAAAACTGATGGAAGGCTTGAGAAAGGACTCCGTAGATGATAAAGGTGCTCGCTTGTAAAGCTAGGTTCAAAACCGCCTACGTCCTTACGTGAGCTTTTGGAATTTGAGTTGGTCTGTCTTGTTCTAAAAAGAACATTTTAAAAAGTTGTGTGAGTTTGAACTTTCTTTTTTTGAACTATCTGCCAGTTGTTAACTTCAAACTCACTCTGTAGCCCGAAGCTGGTCTGGAACTCCAAGAGCTCAGAGCTGGGTGTGGTGGCACGCGCCTTTAATGGCGGCACTCAAGAGGGACGCCAGCACATAGGAGGATCCAGGCCAGCCTAAGCTAGAGAGATCGATATTCGGCCTTGGAAACGATGACAACACCAACAAGAAATTTTGAGGTGGGTGAGGCTATCCTGAGCTAGCTGGAGGTGTACCCATTCCTCCCCACCCACCCACCACTTCATTTACAAATAAAAAATAAACACATGGTGCTTGTACAAAAAGAAACACAGCCGGGCGTGGTGGCGCACGCCTTTAATCCCAGCACCTGAGAGGCAGAGGTAGGAGGATCGCCGAGAGTTCGAGGCCACCCCGAGACTCCATAGTGAATTCCAGGTCAGCCTAGGCTAGAGCGAGACCCTACCTCAAAAAAATTTTCAAAAAAAAAAAAACAAGGAAAGAAACGCATAAAACCCAAGAATGGATGGGTGGTGACTGCCACCTGCTGGAAAGATGGCGGTACCGTTTACATGTGCAATTGCACCAAAATGGAGTTAGATGAATTGGGTGGGAGGTTGGGGTGGGGGGGGGGAGATGGGACAGAATGGATGGAGAAGCACTGGGGCGACCATACTTGAAGATTCTGTCGCAGAAATCTGTCCAGTAGAGACCATCATTGAATATCAAAAACCTCTACCTTAGGCAAGTTACACCTCCCCCTCCACCACCACCAAGGAAGGAGGAAGGGAGGGTCTTGATCCAGGTCAGGGTCACTTGGAATCCACTATCAGGGTGGGTGCCATCTAACTCTTCCTCACAGGCATTCTTTGATCTCTGCCCACCCCTTTCTAGAAAAAAAAAAACAAAACCAGCCAACCCAACAAACAAACAAACAAAAAACAGGCTCAAAGCTTTCTTGTAGTATCCAAAAGAAGAGACAGCTGATTCCGAGCCAGCTGTCGATAGCTTTGGCCCAGTAACACATATTCAAGTTCTCTTGAATGAAGAATCTTTCACTGTGGAAACTGTCATATTGATCTTTCAAAGAAACTGGAGGGCTGGAGAGATGATGGCTCCTTGGTGAAAGGTGCAGCCGCCACCTGTATGTACAAGATGGTTCATTTGCAGACCAGAGATCCTAGAGTGTCTAGACATGCACATGCAAAGAAAAGAGACAAAAGAAAACCAAAAACTGAAGGAAGGCTTGAGAAAGGACTCCTTGGATAAAGAAAGGATCAGACGTGAAAAGCTAGGTTCGATTTCCAGTACCCACTTATGGCCACGTGCACAAAATGGCGCATGCTTCTGGAGTGCATTTGCAGAGCCTGGAGGCCCTGTTGTGCCCGGTCTCCCTTCCTTCCTCCCTCCCTCTCGCAAATAAATAAAAATAAAATTTAAAAGGAAAAGGAGTGAGTGAGTGTATGTGTCTGGGGACAGGAGATCCTAGGGTGCCCGTATGTACACATGTAAATAAAAAGAAAAGAAAAAACTTTTAATCCCAGCACTTTGAGATCGCCCACATAGTGAATTCCAGTTCAGCCTGAGCCTAGAGTGAGAAAATCAAATCAAAACGAAACGAACCAAAACAAAACAAAAATCTGAAGGGAAGACTCCGGGGATAAAGGTACTTGCTTGCAAAGCTAGGTGATTCCTCGGGACCCACCATACAGCCACGTGTATAAAATTGTGCACTTGCAGTGCCTGTAGGCCCTGCTATACCCATTTTCAGTAGTGTTCCCCCCCCCCTCTCTCTCTCTCTCTCTCTCTCTCTCTGTCTCTCATAAAAGTAAAATGTAAACGGATGGATGTGGCACGTGTTTTGTGCCACTCTGGCCACTGCAGGCCAGCCAAACCACCTCTCCCTCCCTCCCTCCCTCCCTCCCTCTCCTCCCTCCCATTGTTTTATCAAATTGCATGTGAAGTCTGGCACGATGATGTGTCTTCTTCTGTGTACTCCCTCCCTCCCTCCCTCCCTCCCTCCCTCCCTCCCTCCCTCCCTCCCTCCCTCCCTCCCTCCCTCCCTCCCTCCAGAGAAAAGCAGACCAGTCAAAATTCCACTTTTGTAAAACAGCCATGAGTTTATTTCAGTGAGGTACAGAGCCCAGGTGGCATGAGGTAGTTCCTGGAGGTTTAGAATCGTCTTCACGCCCCATCCCCAAACAAATAAGCAAAGCAAACAGCAGCCAGCCACTTAAGTCAGAAAGGTTCATCTGGCAGCAGTTTCTAGTGGCAGGTGTGTGTGTGCCATTGTTCCGTCAGTTCTGCCTGTTCAAAGGCTTGGGCAGCATGGGTGGGGGAGGGATCGTAGCACTGCGGTGTCAGGTTGCGAAGCATTCCAAGGCACAACGACCCGCGCTGGCTTGTGAGAAATGGTCAGCTCCCAAAGCAGGGCCCTTCTTCCAGTGATTATCCACATCATGAGTTGAAGGGGAGAGCAAGGCAGGAACTACAAAGGAAAGAAACAGAGTAAGCAAACGGAGGCTCACAAACAAAGCTTGTGTACACACGTGTCCAAAGCACCTGTCTTACATTTGGAGGGGAGGGAGGTAGCTAGCTAGCTAAGAAGAAATACATACAAAATGGAGAGATGGCTTAGGGAGGGTTAGGGTTAAGGCATTTACTGGGAAAGCTAACTTCTAATGAATAAATGAACGAACGAACGAACGAACGAACGAACGTTCAGAGGCAGGCATCTAAAAGGAAAAAAACAAAAAAAAAACAAAGTAAAGGTCCAGGCATGGTGATTTTGGCTCACGCTTTTTTTAGTCTCCAGAGGCAGAGTTAGTTAAGGCGGATGGGGTGTGAGTGTTTAGCCGCAAGCTAGGCAGGCAGGCACGTGTGCACATGCGTGGTGGCGGCGGCGGCGGCGGCGGCAGAGGCGTGCATCCGTGCGTGCTTACGCCGGCATGTACGCGTAAACAAACAAGCAGATAATAAATGAATGAATAAAGAAAT
>NW_025423515.1:569597-589597 GCF_020740685.1 Jaculus jaculus | reverse complement strand
CCCGGGAAGGGAGACGCCCCTCGGAGCCGACACGACCGGACGTCGCCTGGGACACGCGCGGGTATCTCACCAACGAGCGCCCCCTTGGCGCAACGATGGTCCCACGCGACCCCGGGGACGGAGCCGGCCGAGCAGAAACCCCTCAGCGACGCCACCACAACCGTCAGGCTGACGCCTCCACACGGAGCCGAGGGTCCGCACCACACGCCGCCACGGTCGCAGACGGCCACGTGCCCCCTCCAAACGTCTCTCCCGCCCGCCAGACAGACCCGAACTGCCCCCACGGTGACAAAACCACGACCGCGCACGCCAGCGAGACCCAGGAGACACTCCGGATCGGCGGCACGGCCGGTACAGTCGACCGACAAGGGGGAGGGGGTCCGGTGTCAGGCGGGGAGGGGGACGACACGGCGAGCCGGGGGCCGGGCGACACAGAGAGCGAAGGGAAACAACCCTGGCAAGGCCACCTCCACAGCCAACCACACAGCCGGGCCGGCAGGTAAACCGGTGGGATCACACCGCCCACAACACCGAGGGGCGGTCCCACCACGCCTGCGACGCCGAGCCGGCCCCCCCTTAAGGGGGAGGCCAAAGACCGTGGAGAGACCCAACCGGAGAAGAGACCCCACACCACACCATGACGCCGACACCCGCGCGACAGCCGCCAACCGTCCAGCGACCCGCCGGGACATCGCAGCCACCCCTCAGAGGCCATCCGTGGAATCCCGACGACCCGGGTTCCGCTCCGGGAAGGGGAAAAGCCAGCATCCCCTGTGGACCGCGGCCGGGACGAGGCGGCCCAGCGCCACACGCGCCCACGCGCACAAGCACCGACAGCCCCACGGCACGGGGAGCACGGGAGGCGAGCGGGGAGGGTCGCTCACAGCGGACCGGGGAGGGAGGGGGGGAGGGGGACAGCGGGAGCCCCCCAACGCGCAAAGCCCCCTCCTTCACGGACCCGCGACCACCAGCAAAGGTGGGAGGAAAGGCCGCCGCGCGCACGGGCGCTAACGCGGGGACCCACCGACACCGCCCCACGACACAGCGCATCGGACGGACGCATCGACTCGGCCCAGCGTGATCCTCCCCGAACTCATGAGCAGGGAGACGAGGGCCGCGGCAGGCAGAGTCAGCGCACAGTCCCCACCGCGGGGACCGGCGGAACCCCTCACCACGCCCCGGGATGGCTGGTGAGGGCAAAACCCAGGCCTACACACGTCGACATTCAAGGAGAGACGGGCGGCTACTACGCGCAGACAAAGGGGGGCGGCCGGCGAGGGATTCGGGGACCCCCGCAACCAAGGCACAACCCCGGTCAGGATCGCTAGAGAAGGTCTATATTTCTCACTGAGGGCGGGCCGAACCCGACCCTCCGAGCACTCCACCACACCTCCCAGTAAGCACGACAGGTATGGGGAGGAAGGGGGGGCCTGCGGTAAAGGTAAGCCTCAGGGCAATCTTGAGCAACCACAGCCGGGGACCCGGGAAATCAAGGCCAGGACCCCCAAGACGAGTCTCCGGACCCGGGCCCCGCCACGACCGCTCGGCACACCCGGCACGGGGGGCATGCACTCGCCCAAAAAGTCCCCGCCGCACGTGCGGGGGACAATGAGACAAAACACCCCACTACTTGGTGGAGCACACTTTTCTTACCGCCTCGGCCCCCCAGGCGCAGGAAGACCTACACGGGGGCTCACCACAACAGCGCCATCGCAGCGGGAGGGTGGAGGAGAGGCTCGGGAGCAGGAACGACACCACCACTCAGCCTCAGGCACCTCGAGGGCCAACCTGGAGCGCTCCAGGAGCACCACAAAGGGCCAAGGCAAAGGCGCAGCACACACCGCTCGGGAGGGCATGTGGCGCGGCACCGGGGACAGCCCCTTCCGGTACGGAGAGGGACAGCCAACCGCACACGGGGGCGGAGACGAAACGGCAAGCGAGATCAGGGGCCTGCCGCACGCAACCGCGGACCACCAGCCACAGTCACAGGGCGGGAGGTCAAGCAAAGTCGGGCCGGATACCGCACCCCTGCCTTCCACACACCACCAACGGGTGGGGAGGAGAAGCGAGGGGCCCGCAGGCAGAACGAGAAGAGCGGTCCCATTCGCCATGAATGTCCGTCCCTCGCCTGGCGCGGCTTAGGCCCGGCCCGTAGTGAGCACCACAGAACCACATCGATCAACCAGACATCTGGCAGAACCACAAGCGGGAAAGGCACCAGAGGGGACCCCTTCGGGAGTGAGGAACCCAAAGACATCGGAAGGAACGAGCCAGGCGGGCAAAGCCATCGGGAGAGGCCCCGCTTGGACACCGACATGAGAAGCTCACGAGAAAACACAACCAGAGTAACTCGGGAAGACTCTGGGAGGTGGGTCAACCGAGGGCTCCGGTTCAAGAGGCCCCAGAAAAAGAACCTCCCTGAAGGAAAAAAAAAAGGAAAAAAGTTCCACCACCCAACCGGAGCACTCGGGAGGCTACAGCCGGCGGCGGCCACAGAGAGCGGGAACCAAGACCCGGAAGAAAAAGACCCACGGTGAAAGGAAAAGACCCACCACCAAACTGAAGCAACTCGGGAGGCTCCAGACGGTGGCACCCCAAGGAGTCAGAGCCAAGATCGCGGGAGAGGCTCCCTCTCGCAAGGGAAAAAAAAAAAAAAAAAAAGAGCCGAACCACAGCACTCGGGAGGCTGTAGGCGGCGTCCCAAGGAGGCAGGGTCAAAGACACAGGAAAAAAGCTGCCTGGCAAGGGAAAAAATACACCACCAGCCAAACCAAAGCACTCGGGAGGCTTCCACAGCTGGGGCGACCCAAGGAGCCGGCATAGAAAAACCACCTCACGAGGGGAAAAGATAGTCACCAGGTGCAGGAGGAGGAGCGAGGACGGCCAACAGACACAAGCATACCCCGGTTTAGGCCACCCTCGCCGCAGCCTCACAGGGCACGGGGTGGGAGCGATGGACAACCACCGGGAAGGACTGATCGGGAATGCCTGACACGCACAGCCAAAGCACCACAGAAGGGCGGGTGGTTGTCAAGAGCATCATCGCAGCACCTGCAGCGCGGGTAGCGGGGAAGCACACGGGGAAGAGCAACCCCAAGGAGACCGCGGCATTGAGCAGGTGCTAGGGGCCTGGAAGACACGGGCCAGAAGGGCCAGTCAGAACGCGCGCGGGAAACACCGAGGCAGATACGTCACAAAGCCAGGAGCCGGGACAAGGGCACCAACGTCACAGGCAACCCACAGCCTTGGCGGCAACGGCATCCGACAAGGACCACGCACTTTCTAGCGCTTCACAGACCTGAGGACAAGCGTGTCAGCACCATTCTGCAGGTCAAAATCTCCGAAATAGGGCCAATAAAATCATGACGCCAGACAGCGGGGGCACTCCACGGACCACTGGGAATTCCTGGAACCCAGGGCCGGATACCTGGCCCTCAGATGTTCCCAATCCACGAGAGAACCGGAGCTCTAAGAGACAACTGGTCGACCCCCCAAGGTAAAGACCGGAGCGGGGGGCGACGGGCGGGACTCACCTACCACCGCGGCCGGTCGAGTCGCCCCCTGGCCGGCCACAACACCCACAGAGGCACGGCTCGGTTCCCCCGACCACAGCCCAACATGTCACAAAGCAGGCCGACAGGGGAGGATGTGCGGCGCGGCAGGCGAGGCAGCCCCCCTCCACCGCGGGGACGGACCAAAGGACCGGTGAGGGGGGCCCTCCTGGTCGAACGAGAAACCCTCGACCTGCCGGCCCCCAATCAGGCAGGCCCGGTCAGACAACGGCACGAGTACAAGCCGGCGAAATGCCAGCAAGCCCCCGACGGGAGGGGGCGCTCCACCGGGCCCTCATCGCCAGGGCAAGGGCTTGGGGCACGGCACGGCCGGCGCGGATAACACACCGAGCGCCCACAGGCCACCGGCCGGCGGGGAGGCGAGGCCGCCCCTCTGGGCTGGATGAGAGCCGTCCCTTACATCCGCCACGGGCGCCCGTCCCTCGACCTGCCGGCCCGGAGTCAGGCCCGGTCGGACAACGGCACGAATACAAGCCGGCGAAACGCCAGCAAGCCCCCGTCGGGAGGGGGCGCTCCACCGGGCCCTCATCGCAAGGGCAAGGGCTTGGGGCGCGGCGCGGCCGGCCCGGATAACACACACCGGGCGCCCACAAGCCACCGGCCGGCGGTGAGGCAAGGCCGCCCCTCCGGGCTGGACGGGACCCGTCGCTTACGTCCGCCACGGGCACCCGTCCCTCGACCTGCCGGCCTGGAGTCCGACCCGGTCGGACAATGGCACGAGTACAAGCCGGCGAAACGTCATCAAGTCCCGTCGGGAGGGGGCGCTCCACCGGGCCCTCATCGCAAGGGCAAGGGCTTGGGGCGCGGCGTGGCCGCCCCGGGTAACGCACACCGGCCGCCCACACGCCACCGGCCGGCGGGAGATCAGGAGAGGTCCGGCTCCAGTGCGCTCCATGGAAAAAGACAGGCACACACGGGGCACCGCACTCGGGAGGCTCTACATGGCGGACAGGCGGGCGAGCGGCCGGGCGCGGAGTCGCATTGTGGACCCAGGCAGGGGCGGCGGTCGACAACGGTGTCTTGGTGCCGGCAGCAGTAAAGCACGCAGACGGGAATGGCCGGCAGACCACAGCCGGCACACCGGAGACCCGGAGCGGTCGAAGCCACAGCCCAACAGCAGGGACTTCTGGTCGACCCGCCAAGACCGCCCACCCAACCTGTCCTGATCAAGGACGTGGCCAAAAACCACCCCACACGCATTTCTGCAGGTCCAATCTCCGCTAAACGGACGCCTCTGCGCCACGCGGCACTACCGAGACAATCGCGTCTGTCACCGCGGGTCTAGTAGAGCGCTGCCCGGCTCACAGCGGCAGCTAGCTTCCCTTACCGATGTTCCAGGGAGAGGGAGGCTGCAATTCCAAAAGCGGCCACCAGATGGAGCCCGTGAGACAGCCGCCTGGAACGTTCGCCGAGTTCCTGCCAAACAACGGAGGATCCGCGGGCAATATTAACGGGCAGACACGCACCACAGGCCAAGACGACCCTGCGGGGATGGGGAGGTGGGGAGGGCACTTCCTTCCTCACCCTCGAGTGGAGGAACAATTGGTTTCTGGTGAGTAACCGCTGGAAACGGCCCGGGCTACGGCCGACTCCAGCTGCAAAACCGAAACTATGACTTAGACACGTGGAAGAAATCACTGCCCTACCCTACCCGGGGGAAGAATGGGCAGAAGGGGCGGTGGCGGACTCGTTCAAGCACCCACTCACCCGCCCTCCCCTCTCCGAGTGAAGAACGGACGCCTCTCACGGGCGGCGGCGGGCGGCGGCGGGCGGCGGCGGCGGCGGCGGCGGCGGCGGCGGCGGCGGGCAGCGGGCAGCGAGCGGCTGAGGAGGAGGGCGGGCGGGCGCCAGCCGCGCCTGGAATCGCACCACTGCCCCTGCCATGGAGTCTTGGGGGGGGGGGGGTCCCGCCTCACCCTCCCCTTGAATGGGAGGTCAATTGTTTTCGTGGGGGAGTCCCCGCTGGACACAGAAATCGCGTCACAGTACGGGGGGGGGGGGGGCGACTCCAGCTGTAGAACCGAAACTATAGACTCGTAGAAGAATTGCATGTACCCCACCCGCCCTAACTTCTCCCTGAGAAGAAGGGGCAGCGGCGGCCTCGTGAAAATACCCACCCACCCTCCCTTCTGTGGCTTAGGAATGGGCACCCGCCCAGGCAGCAGAGGCGTGCGTGGGGAAGCACAGGACAGTGCCTGCCAGGGCACAGAGGTCAGAAAATGCCCTAAACTGCTTGAAACATGCTGGGTCACACAGCCTTCACCATCACACGTTCCAAACAAGCATCCCCTAGATGCTTATTTTACCCAGGATCTCTCCTTCCCCCTCCCTCCCTTGCTAGCTAGCTAGGTAGCTCACTCTTGCTTAGTCTCTCACTCTCTCTCAAACTGAAATAAAAAGCCAAGAGTGATGGTCCCAATCTCCCCCGCCACACACACACACACACTCACGCACACCATCCATCCCCAACAGCACATAAAGGTAGACGCGAGTCATTCTTGATGCCTCCTTGCCAGTAGGGACGAACTCATGAAAACAACATCCCACAGGTGATTATTAAGTATGAAATACTTAGCTCTCTGGCTTCACGCATACCTCACACACAGTCGGTTGGCAAACATACACAATGCTCCTAAGATGCATCTACAGGTCAGACATGAAGTTTTCCCCCCTTTGAACACATAATTCTTTTCACTTCCGAAACCTGACTCGGAGGCATCTCTAGAGGCTCTGGCGCATCTATTCCCCCCCCCCCCCACTAACTAACTAACTAACTAAACAAACAAACAAACAAACAAATATTATTCTTTAAAGAATGGACTGGGGAAATGGTTCAGTGCTTTGTTAAAGGTGCTTGCTCACAAAGCCTGATGACCTGGCTTCAATTCCCTACTAATCGCGTAAAAGACAGGTACACGAGGTGGCGCATGTGTCTGGAGTTAGTTGCTCCATTTGCGGTGGCAGGAGACTCTAGCATTCATCCTCCCATGGGGAAATCTTACAAGTTATCTGTGTGTGGGGAGGGAGCCAGAAAATAACTTTTTATCTTTTTCTTAGTGGTTCCTGGGGAGTCCCAGCTGGATACAGAAAGAGTCTCCAGTACCGGCCAACTCCACCTCCCTCCTCTACCCTACTGGTGAAGAATGGGAAGAAAGGGTGGCCAGGCGGAGCCCTGGCCGTGGCCGAGACAGAGGCAGAGATGGGGGACAGTTAGAATAATCTGTTTGTATCCCAATGAAGAATGGGCGCCCGCCTAGGCGGCGGCATGCGTGCGTGGAAAAATACAGGACAGGGTAGTAGGAAAAGACTCTCCAAGAGACGCGTGACTGGATGGCAGGGAGTGATTGGTGGCACGGGACTATGCATGGCCACACAAAGTGTGCAGAGGAACCAAAAAAGTCCGACTCTAGGCTGCTGTTAACATGCCGGGACCAGTCACGCAACTTTCTTTCACCACCTCACGTTACAAATTAGCATCCGCTAGATGGCGCCCCAGGATAGGGTTAAGACACACACATCCTCCTAGAGGGAGGGAGGAGGGACGGACAGATCGATGGACTGACGAGGGTGGAAGGGCAACAGAGGTTGCGTAGGAAGTCTGATGGCAGGACAGGGACCGCAGGCCAAGATGTCCCTGAGGGCGGGCGGGGGGGGGGGGGGGCAGGAGGAGGGCAGTCCTTGCCTCACCCTCCTGTGGGGAACAAGCGATTTCTGCGAAGTCCCCGGCTGGACGCAGAAATTATCTCGGGTACCGACCCACCCCACCTGCAGAATCGACACTATGAAGTGGACATGTAGAAGAATCGCATGGACACCCCCCACCACCACCACCATGCATGTACTCATATAGTTACCCGCCTACCCGCCCGACCCTCTCTGGGTGAAGGACGCCCGCCCGCCCAGGCGGGGCACAGGACGGGGCTGGACAAGAAAAAGCTATGTATCTCAAGAGACTCAAGCGACAGAATGGGACCGGTGGTGGGTGGCCCTCTGTACTCCCACACCAAGCGTGCACGACAACGTCTTGCCAGCTCTCATGTTTGCCAGGACACACAAATCAGAAAACGCCCTAGGCTGCTGTAAACACACTGAGTCACACAGCCCTCACCGCCTCGCGGCATTCCAAAGAAGCCTCCCCCCCCCCCCCCCCCGCCCAGGTGCTTATTTCATCTAGGGTCAGGTAAAAACACCAGACCCCTGGTAGAGGGAGACAGGGAGGAAGGGAGGGGAAGCGACTCACGGGGTGTCAAACAGACCAACTGGAAGGAGATTGGAAAACAGACAGAACTCAGTGAATGAAGCTGTCAGACAGCCTGAGAGAACAGACACCAATATAATAAACAATAAACAATAGAAGAAGATCATCATATCATCCGTCTGTAGTGGCAGGAGGCCGTAACGTTCATCCTCCCAGGTGAAATCCTACAAGTTGTCTGCGTTTTAGCGGCTTCTGGGCTCTCTCAAGAGACTCGTGACATGATGGGAGCGGTGGGTGGCATTATGCATTCCCACACAAAATGTGAAAGTCAGGCCCTAGGCTTCTGTTTACACGCCTGGCCTCGCAACTTTCTTTCACCATCTCACGTTCCAAATAGGCATACGCTAGATGGCGCCCCAGGATAGCGTAAAGCACTGCTCTACTCCCCGCCACCAACCCCTCCCTCCCACCACCCCCCCCCCCCCCCCGTGCCAGAGGGAGGAAAACGGAGGATGTGTGCGGCAATCTGACGGTTCTACCCTCTCTCAGGAAGAATGGGAATAAGGGGAAGCGGCGGCATACTCGGAAAAGTAACCCACCGGCCCGCCCTTCTCCGGGTTAAGAACGGGCACCCTCCCGGACCGTGGCGATGTGCGTGGGGAGGCACAGGACCGGGTGGGGGGGGGGGCGGGGGAGAGATGGTCATGGAGGGAGGAAAAAAAAAAAAAAAAAAAGGCTCTATAGCTCAAGAGACCCAAGTGTCAGACTGCGACTGGTGGTGGGTGGCACTATGTATTCCCACACAAAGAGTGCTCGGCAACGTTTTGCCAGCTGTCATGCCCGTCAGGGCACACAAGTCTGAAGATGCCCTAGGCTGCTGTAAGCACGGTGGGTCGGTCACACAGTCCTCACCGCCTCGCCGCATTCCAAATAAACATCCGCTAGCTGCTTATTTCATCTAGGATCTGGTAAAACACTGGACCCCTGGTAGAGGGAGGGAGGAGAGGCGAATGAATCAACGGGGAGGAGTCACACCGAGATCAGAAAGCTAGATTGAGCTCGGTGAATGAAACTGAGGCAGAGAGAGACTTTTTTTCTTTCTCTCTATTATTTCCTTTTCTTTTTTATTATTTTCACTTCCTAACGTGTTGGGAAGAACTCTGACATGTGGGCATCACATTGTGAGTGTTTGCTTCTTTAAGAGTGAGTGTTCACATAAAAATCCATAGGAGAGACAGAAGAAACGTGCCACGTCCATCACCACAAGCAAGCCCCCAGTTTTATGCAATGTCTGTTTCATTTTTACTTAGAAAAACCTACAGGGCAACTAGAAGAATCACAGCAGCAGTTAAAGGAAGAAGGAAAGAGGTAAAGAAGAAGGAGAAAAAGAAGAAGAAGAAAGAATGGGCTGGGGCGATACAGATGGTTGCTTCAGTGGTTACTGAAAGGTGGGGTTCAACTCCCCACTAACCATGTAAAAGCCAGGTACACAAAGGGGCGCATGTGTCTGGTGTTAGTTCTGTTTGCAGTGGCAGGAGACCCTAGCATTCATTCGCCCCCGAGAAAAATCCTACAAGACATCTGTGTACACATACCCCCCCCCCCCGCTTCTTTTACTACTACTACTTCTTCTCCTTCTCCTTCTCCTCCTCCTCCTCCTCCTCCTCCTCCTCCTCCTCCTCCTCCTCCTCCTCCTCCTCCTCCTTCTTCTTCTTCTTCTTCTTCGCGGTTTCAGGGGAGTACTGGCTAGACAAAAATCATCTCTGATACCGGCCGTCTCCACCTTCACAACCGATACTATGTAAGAGACACGTGGAGAGGCTGGCATGTACCCCAGCCAACCTCCCCTCTCCCGGTGAAGAATGGGAAGAAGGGGCAGCTGCCCTGGTGGCAGCGGCAGTGGCGGAGATGGGAATATGTACAAGATTCGGTTGTATCTATCCCAGGGAAGAATGGGTGGCGGCGGTGGCACACATGCGGAGGTACAGGAGGAAGAGGCTCTCTCAAGATTGGCAACCAAAATAGTCAAGCCCTCCCTAGGCCGCACGAGTCACACAGCCCGCTTGGAAGGAGAGTGGAGAGCTAGAGCTCAGGGAATGAAGCTGGCCACCAGGCACCTGGGCTGTGAGGTGGGTGGAAGAAGGAAGGTGGTCCTTCCTTGCCCCAACTCCCACCCAGCCTGACAGAACAGAAACCTAGTCAGTCCCTTACACTCTTCCGATAAAAGAAAAAGACTTACTTTAGTGGCAACTCCCAGAAATATAAACGATACAACAAGGCCAAGAACCTGGGCATTCTTCCCATAACTGAAGGCTACTCCCATAATGCGCTATCCACAATCCCCACGGGGCAAGGATGAGGGTAAGAATGGCACCAACATGTGCTGTTTACATACTGGGTATGGCCGTAACTAATACTTTTTGTCTTAATAAGTAAGTAAGTAAATAAATAGAACCTGGGCAGCCGCCACATGCTCATGACCACCAGCCTGATCTGTGACTTAGGAAGTTTACCTCTAGGCTGACCTGGGCTACATAATGAGTGGGACTCTCTCTCCCTCCCTCCTTCTCTCCCTCTCCTAAAAATAAAAAGCCAAGGACTAAAGTCATGCCTGGATATCTATCAGTCCTTTAACACATTAAGTAGCCGGAGTAGGGTGACTGACTGATACCAGAGAAATTGTATGTAATGGAAGTGTCTCCACACGTGTGAGAAACATGCCAGGACTGTCTGATGATAGATGACAATCATGAACCTTCACATCCATGGACACACACACACACACACACACACACACACACACACACACACGTACGTGCGTGAGCCCCACATGGCATCCCTAACATCATTGAAACGTGAGACTGGAGTTTACAGTAGAAGTAGCGGAAGGCCCAGCACTCATCCATATTCCACCACTCATCCATATTCATTCATTCTCTCTCCCCCTCCCCATTTCACTATCTCTTTAAATAAATAACTACAAATAGCTGGGCATGGTGGTGCACACCTTTAATCCCAGTACTCAAGAGGCAGAGGTAGGAGGATCTCCATGAGTTGGAGGCCACCCTGAGACTCCATAGTGAATTCAAGGTCAGCCTAGGCTACAGTGAGACCCTACCTTGAAAATCAAAAAAAAAAAAAAAAAAAAAAAAACTATAAATGATATGATAGATAAGAAATTAACAGGAAGAGTCAAATTAACAAAGAAAACTTTTGGTAAGACCAGAAGGGAGTGTGAGGACGGTGCAAGAATTCAAAAGCCTACAAGATATCTTTGCTGACCATTGAGAAAAATATATATTTTTTTTTAAAAACAGGACATATAGTAATCTAGAGAAAGATCAACACTCGAGAGGCTGACGGAGGAGGATATCCGTGAGTTCCAGGCCAATCTGTGAGCTCTGCATGAGTGTGGCTGGTGTGGGCGAGGGCCTGTTTTCCCAACTTTCACGGTCTCACGTTTCAAACAGCAACCTCTAGATGGCACCCCGGGACCGAGGAAAGCACAGGGTCCTGCTAGTATTCCTAAATCGCCAAATCGCCTTTGGCTAACACACATCACAAGAATGTGTTTATCTTCTTCCCTTCCCCTCCCCCCAAATAAAAGCGGAAGTCAAGGCCTGATCTGCCGGCTGCTGCCATTGCTGGAGGGGGTGGGTGGGGCGCAGCGGGGAGGGCGGCCTAAACAAAAAGTGCCACGTGATGTCTTTCTTCACCAGCAGGGCCTCAGCGGGAGCCCAACCCCCCATCCCAGGGCAGGCTGCCATTGCCGCCGCGGCGGCGGCGGCGGCGGCGGCGGCGGCGGCAGGCAGGCAGGCAGGCAGGCAGGCAGGCAGGCAGGCAGGCTGGCTGGCACACACACACGCACATCAATCTCTCTTGTGCCTTTCTGTCCCATCCAGACTCACACGGCTATTCTCCACATGTTTCGATGGAGCCAGACAAAATGAGGAGTAGCCAGTCCGCTCACCAGACTATATACTCATATTGCAAAGGTTGCAAAAGATAGCCAGCCACTACGAAAAAAATGCATTCATTGGCTGGAGAGAGGGCTCAGCATTTATTTAAAGGTCCTTGCTGGAAAAATGCATTCAAGAGCCTGCCCCTCACCCCTAGCCCCATAGATAGACCTGTGTTTTCTTTGTTGACTTTTCTTTGCCTCTCCCTCCCGCTTTTCTTGAAAAACTGACGTGCAATCTGTTAACTTTTGTGCTTAAAACAAGTGACGGTAAGGTTTTAATTAAAGAATCAAAACAAATGGCGGCAGGCAGGGTGGGCCTGTGATGTTAACGGATCACTGGGTAGGTTAGGGCTCTCTCTTTTTGTAACTTTTCACGTGAACTGAGGGTGGTGGTGGTGCCCATGGGCCCTGGGCTCAACACCCAGTAACAACATCATCATCATCATCATCATCATCGAGTCTATACCACATACGCATAAGGAAATAAATCATTGTCAGCTGCAAGCAATCTTCACACAAGATTTTTTTTATGGGGGGGGCAGGGATCTGAACTCAAGTTCTCAGAGTTAGTTGCAAGCAGTTTATCCACTGAGTGATCTCCCCAGCCCAGTTTTATTTAACTTAATTAATTAATTTTCTTTTGCTTTCATCATCATCATCATCATCATCATCATCATCATCATCATTATTATTATTTATTTTTGGTTTTTGGAGGTAGGGTCTCCCTCACTCTAGCCCCAGGCTGACCTGGAATTCACGCCCAGCTAAATTACTTTTCACTGGTTACATGCATCATTGATTGCTTTTCTAAGATCGATCACCACGGTCCGGGATTCTGCTACAGAAAACCAAGCAGACAATTCAGTAAAAATAAAATAAAATAAAACTGGAGCCGGACGTGGTGGAGCACGCCTTTAATCCTAGCACTCGGGAAGCAGAGGTAGGAGGATCGCTGTGAGTTCGAGGCCACCCGGAGACTCTGGACTAGAGTGAAACCCTACCTCAGGAAAAAAAAAAAAGAATGATAGATAGAGAAGAAAAGAAAAGAAAAAGAAAGGAACCAATTTTAAAGTTTCTATTTACTATTACATTATTGTTATTTGTTGGAGAGAAGAGGGTGAACGAACAGTGCTGCAAATGAAATCCAGACGCATGGCCACCTCCTGCACTTGGCTGCACATGGGTGGCTTGGGAATTGATCGCACCTGGAGGTGAGCAGGCTTTTTATGTTAGCGTCTTTACCAATGAGCCGTCAGCCCAGTTTTTTTTGTTTGTTTTTTTTTCTGAATTTTATATTTATTTACAGGTTTTTGTTTTTCTTTGCTTATTTGACGGAAAGATATATATGGACAGAGGCTGAGAGAGAACATGCCCAAATTAAAGGCATGTTTCACCATGCTCGGCTTTTATTCTTACTGTTATTTGCAAGGGGGGGGGAGGGGGAGGGAGAGGGAGAGGGAGAGGGAGAGGGAGAGGGAGGGAGAGAGAGAGAGAGAGAGAGAGAGAGAGAGAGAGAGAGAGAAAGGGAGGGAGGGAATAGGTGTGAACCTTTGCAAGCAGGCAAGATGAACATTTCCCCAACCCTTACAAGTGTCTTCTCCCCCCCCCCCCTTTGTCTCACTCTACCCAGGCTGGAACTCACTCTGTAGGCCCCAGACTGGTCTTAAACTCACAGCAATCTTCCTACCTACTTCAGGCTCTCGAGTGAGTGCTGGTATTAAAGTTTGAGAAATATTTTTTTGGAAAATTCCCAGTTTAACTTGAATCACAATTTTCAGATTCCTATGGTAATGGCCCAAAAACAATCATGGAAAAGTTAAGAGTTAGGCTTACTGAGGCTCCTCCTTTCCTTTTCACTAGTCCAACTCCTCCCGAAAGATTCAAATGTTGCCCTTCATTCTCCCCTGTCATCCTTGAAGCAACAGTGACTGAGATCAGTCAACTCTAGTGCTATTTACTCTAGTCTGTGTGGCTTGCAAAATTCATCATGTAACGGAAGGATGTTTGGTTTCAGACTACTAACATTTTCTAATCCGGGAGTACTTTGGCAGGAAGCACCAAGAGGTGTCTGTTACTGTACTTTGCAGCAGCAACAGGCCCTGGTGCATGCTCTGTCTCTCTGTCTCTGTCTGTCTGTCTGTCTCTCTCTCTCTCTCTCTCTCTCTCTCTCTCTCTCTCTCTCTCCCTCCCTCCCTCTCTCTCTCTCCCCCTCCCTCCCTCCCTCCCCACCTCCCTACCAACTTTCAAAAGTGTTAAAGTGAGACACGAAAAAACAAAAACGTGCAACTAAGAAAAAGAAGCGTGAAAGCTCTTTCTGGCATCCCAAAGAATGAGAGACAGCTGATTCTGGGCCAGCTGTGAGTAACTTTGGCCCAGGAACACACATTCAGGTTCTCTTGAATGACGAATCTTTCACTGTGGAAACAGTCATATTGACCTTTATAAGAAACAGGAGGGCTGGAGAGATGGCTCCGTGGTGTTTGTGTCTGGCAAGAAATGATCCTAAGTTGCTCCTGCATTCACAAAATTTACAAAAAAAAAAAAAAAAAAAAAAAAAAAAAAAAAAAGGAGTGGGGAGTGGTGGTGCAAGCCTTTAATCCCAGAATTTGGGAGCCCAGAGGATTGTACTGAGTTCGAGGCCATCCCAAGACTACACAAAGAGCACAAGGGTGCCCCTACATGCACATGTAAATTATAAAGAGAAAAGGGTGGTGTGTGTGTGGAGGAGGAAGGCTGGAGAAAAGGCTGGAGCCGGGTGTGGTGGTGCACGCCCTTAATCATCCCAGCACTTGGGAGGCATAGGTAGGAGGATCACTGTAAATTCCAGGCCACCCTGAGAATGCAGAATGAATTCCAGGTCACCCTGGGCTACAGTGAGACCCTACAAACAAAGAAAAAACCGAAAGACGGCTCCGTAGATGACAAAGGTGCTTGCCTGAATAGCTAGGTTCAAAACCACCTCCCTCCGTACATGAGCTTTTGGATTTTGAGTTGGCCTGTCTTGTTCTAAAAAGAATATATTCTAAGGTTTTGTGAGTTTTATTTTTCTCTCCTTGAACTGTCTGCAGGCTTCATAGGTTTTTGTTTGTTTGTTTTTGTTGTTGTTGATGTTAGCTAGGTTCCATTCCCCTGTACCCATTGCACAAAATGGCAAATCAATCATCTGGAGTGAATTTGCAGTGCCTGGAGGCCTTGTGCTCATTCATTCTCTCTCTCTCTCCCCCCCCCCCTCTCTCTCTCTCATAAGTGAATAAATAAATACAAAATTTAAAAAGAAAAAGTAGTGTATGTGTCTGGCAAGAAGTGATCCTAGGGTGCTCCTGCATTCACATATAAATTAAAAAAAGAAGGAATGGGGAGTGGTGGTGCATGCCTTTAATCCCAGGCACAGCACTGGGGAGACCAGAGGTAGGATTGTCCTCAGTCTGAGGCCACCCTGAGACTACACAAGGAATTGGACTAGAGCGAAACCAGAGATTCAAGGGTGCCCATACATGCACATGTAAAGAAAAAAATAACAGAGGTGTGTGGGGGGGAATGGAGGAGGAGGAGGAGGGCTGGAGAAATGGTTCCATGGTGAAAGGTGCTTGCCTGCTGGGTTCCATTTCCAAGTACCAACAATACAGCCATGTGTACAAAATTACACATGCATCTGGAGAGCATATGCATTGTCTGGAGGCCCTGCCATGCCCATTCTCTCTCTCTCTCTCTCTCTCTCTCTCTCTCTCTCTCTCTCTCTTTCTCCCCCCCCCCTCTCTCTCTCTCTTTCTCCCCCCCCCCTCTCTCTCTCTCCTTAAAAGAAAACGTAGAGTGTATATGTCTGGTGACAAGAGACCCTAGGGTGCCCATACATGCACACGTAAAGAAAAAGAAAAGGAGCCGGGCGTGGTAGTGCACGACTTTAATAATCCCAGCACTCGGGAGGCAGAGGTAGGAGGATCACCGTAAATTCAAGGTCACCCTGGGCTAGAGTGAGACACTACAAACAAACAAAAACCTGAAAGAAGGCTCCGTAGATGATAAAGGTGCTTGCTTGAAAAGCTAGGTTCATAACCGCCTCCCTCCATACATGAACTTTTGGATTTTGAGTTGGTCTGTCTTGTTCTAAAAAGAATATATTTAAGGTTTTGTGAGTTTTATTTTTCTCTGTTTGAACTGTCTGCCGGTTTTTGTTTGTTTCAAACTCACTCTGTAGCCCGAAGCTGGTCTGGAACTCCAAGAGCTCAGAGCTGGGTGTGGTGGCACGTGCCTTTAATGGCAGCACTCAAGAGGGGTGTAGGGACATAGGTAGGAGGATCCCTGTGAGTTCCAGGCCAGCCTAGGCTAGAGCGATAGAAAAAGGAAAAGATAGATTTTTCTGCCTTAGAAGCGACGACAGCAGCCACAAGAAATTTTGAGTTATCTACCCTGAGCTAGAGGGAGGTGTACCCATTCCTCCACGTCCACCCACCACCTCATTTCCAAATTAAAAAAACAAACAAACATGGTGCATGTACAAAAACAAAGACACACACACACACACACACACACACACACACACACACACACACACACAAAACCCTAGAAGTCTGAGCCTCACGGATGGGTGGTGACTGCCACCTGCTGGAAATAACATGGTGGTACCGTTTACATGCTTTAAAAGAAAAAGAAACCCAAAAGGCCAGTCAAAAGTAAAGAAACACGTGGAATGGAGTCAGATGGATTGGGACCGAGGTTGGGGGGAGATGGGACATAATGGATGGAGGAGCACTAGGGCGACCGTACTTGAAGACTCGGTCGCAGAAATCTGTCCAGTATTGACCATCATTGAAAAGCCCCTACCTTAGGCAAGTTACACTCCCCTTCCCCCAGGGAAAGAGGGAGGGAGGGTGTTGCTCCAGGTCAGGCTCACTTGGAATCCACTATCAGGGTGGGTGCCATCTAACTCCTCACAGGCATTCTTTGACCTCTGTGCCCACCTCCTCCCCACCTCCCTCCTTTCTAGGAAAAAAAAAAAAAAAAAAACACAAAAAACAGGCTTGTATCCAAAAGAAGAGACAGCTGATTCCGAGCCAGCTGTGGGTAACTTTGACCCAGTAACACATGTTCAAGTTCTCTTGAACGAAGAATCTTTCATGGTGAAAACAGTAATATTGACCTTTATAAGAAACCCGAGGGCTGGGGAGATGATGGCTCCTTGGTGAAAGGTGCAGCCACGTGTACAAAATGGTGAATTTGCAGACAAGAGATACTAGAGTGTCTATACATGCACATGCAAATAAAAAAGAAAAAGAAAACAAACCCCCCCCCCCAAAAAAAAAAAAAAAAATCTGAAGGAAGGCTTGAGAAAGGACTGCTTGGATAAACGGAGGCCCCATTGTGCCCGTTCTCCCTTCCTCTCGCAAATAAATATAAATAAAAACAAAATTTAAAAGCAAAAGTAGTGTATGTCTCTGGGGACAGGAGACCCTAGGGTGCCCGTATGTGCACAGGTAAATAATTTTTTTTTTTTTAAAGGAAGAATAATCTTAATCCCAGCACTTCGGAGGTAGAGGTAGAAAGATCGCCCATCGTGAGTTCAAGGCCACCCTGAGACTACATAGTGAATTCCAGTTCAGCCTGAGCCTAGAGTGAGAGCGTAACTGGAAAATCAAATCAAAACGAAACAAACCAAAACAAAACAAAAATCTGAAGGGAAGACTCCGTGGATAAAGGTACTTGCTTGCAAAGCTAGGTGTGATTCCCCAGGACCGACTAAACAGCCACGTGTATAAAATTGTGCACTTGCAGTGCCTGTAGGCCTTGCTATACCCATTCTCTGTAGTCCTCTCTCCCTCTCTCCTTCTCTCTCTCTCTCTCTCTCTCTCTCTCTCTCTCTCTCTCTCTCTCTCTCTCTCTCTCATAAAAGTAAAATGTAAACGAAACACTATAAAAAAAGAAAAGAAAAAGGGAAAAAAACAGGAGGAAGGCTGGCTGGGGAACTTGCTCTGTGATGAAAGGTGCTTGCCTGCAAAAGTAGGTTCGATTCCCCAGGACTTACATACATTTTCTCTCTCTCATAAATGAATAAAAATAAACCTTAAAAGAAAAAGTAGTGTATGTGTCTGGTGACAAGAGACCCTAGGGTGCCCATACATGCACTCACTTGTAAATAAAAAAGGAAAGGGGAGGGAGGACGAAGGCTGAGAGATGGCTCCGTGGTGAATAGTAGCCCCTCAGTAGCTTCAATGACTACATGAGATAATAAATGAAGCCCTATCCACTATCCAGGGCGGGTGCCATCTAACTCCTCATGGGCATTCTTTGACCTCTTCCCCCACCACCTCCCTCCTCCAAAAAAAAAAAAAAAAAAAAAGTCTCAAAAAACTTTCTGGTATGCAAAAGAAGAGACAGCTGATTCCGAGCCAGCTGTGGGTAACTTTGACCCAGTAACACATATTCAAGTTCTCTTGAACGAAGTATCTTTCATTGTGGAAACAGTAATATTGACCTTTATAAGAAACCAGAGGGCTGGAGAGATGGCTCCTTGGTGAAAGGTGCAGCCACGTGTACACAATGGTGAATTTGCAGTACCTACTCCCTCCCTTCCCTCCGCCTCTCTCTCATAAATAATAAAATGAAAAAGAAAAAGTAGTGTATGTGTCTGGTGACAAGAGATCCTAGGGTGACTATACATGCACAACAAACAAAAAAAAAAAACCAGGAAGGAAGCCTTGAAAAAGGAGGACTCCGTGGATAAAGGATCAGACGTGAAAAGCTAGGTTAGATTTCCAGTACCCACTGACCAAATGGCACATGCTTCTGGAGTGCATTTGCAGCGCCTGGAGCCCCCCCCCCCCCCCCCCCCCGTCCGCATTGTGCTCTTTCTCCCTTCCTCTCGCAAATAAGTAAAAAACAAAACTAGTGTATTTGTCTGGGGACAGCAGGAGATCCTAGGGTGCCCATGTGCACATGTAAATAATTTTTTTAAAAAGGAAGAAAAATCTTAATCCCAGCACTTCGGAGGTCGAGGTAGGAGGATCACCCATCGTGAGTTCAAGGCCACCCTGAGACTACATAGTGAATTCCAGGTCAGCCTGAGCCTAAAGTGAGAGCGTCATGGGAAAAACGAAAGGATACGAAACAAAATAAAAACCTGAAGGAATAAAGGTACTTGCTTGCAAAGCTAGGTGTGATTCCCAGGACCCACAGTACAGCCACGTGTATAGAATGGTGCACTTGCAGTGCCTGGAGGAGGCCCGGCTATAAAATTTAAAAGAGACAGTAGAAAAAAGAAAGAAACAGGAGGAAGGCTGGCTGGGGAACTTTCTCTGCGGTGAAAGGTGCCTGCCTGCAGGGCCTACAATACATCCTCTCCCTCTCTCTGTCTCTCTCTGTCTCTCTCTGTCTCTCTCTCTCTCTCTCTCTCTCTCTCTCTCTCTCTCTCTCTCTCTCTCTCTCATAAATGAATAAAAATAAAACTTAAAAGAAAAAGTAGTGTATGTATGTGTCTGGTGACAAGAGAGCCTAGGATGCCCATATATGCACGTGTAAATAAAACAGAAAGGGGGGGGGGGGAGGCTGAGAGATGGTTCCGTGGTGAAATGTAGGCTGGAGAGATGGCTTAGCGGTTAAGCGCTTGCCTGTGAAGCCTGAGGACCCCGGTTCGAGGCTCGGTTCCCCAGGTCCCACGTTAGCCAGATGCACAAGAGGGTGCACACATCTGGAGTTCGTTTGCAGAGAGGCTGGAAGCCCTGGTGCGCCCATTCTCTCTCTCTCCCTCTATCTGTCTTTCTCTCTGTGTCTGTCGCTCTCAATAAAATAAATAATTAAAAATAAATGGACCCCAGAGCCTGGTGTAGTGGCACAGGCCTTTAATCACAGCACTCAGGAGTGAGTGGTGGAGGGACATAAGAGGATCCCTGTGAGTTCAAGGCCAGCCTGGTCTAGAGGGTGGGAGGGAGGGAGGGAGGGGAGGGTGAGGGAGGGAGGGGAGGGAGGGGGAGAGAGAGAGAGAGAGAGGAGAGAGAGAGAGATGAGAGAGAGAGAGAGAGAGATATTCTGCCTTGAAAACACCAAAGAAGTAAGCAAATGAAATAAGTAAAATGAGATGCTTTAAAAGGAAAATAAACCCAAAAGCCATCTGGAGTGCATTTGGCAGTGCCTGGAGGTCCTGTTGTGCCTAGTAAATAAAAAAGAAGAAGGCAAAGAAACAAAAGGGAAGGCTAGCTGGAGAGATGTGCGTGGTGAAAGGTGCTTGCTTGCAAAGCTTATAGGCCCAGGTTCGATTGCCCAGCAGGGGACACACACA
>NW_025423515.1:427500-433350 GCF_020740685.1 Jaculus jaculus | reverse complement strand
TATACATGCACATGCAAGTAAAAAAAAAAAAGAAAACAAACCCCCCCCCAAAAAAAAAATCTGAAGGAAGGCTTGAGAAAGGACTGCTTGGATAAACGGAGGCCCCATTGTGCCCGTTCTCCCTTCCTCTCGCAAATAAATATAAATAAAAACAAAATTTAAAAGTGCCTGTAGGCCTTGCTATACCCATTCTCTGTAGTCCTCTCTCCCTCTCTCCTTCTCTCTCTCTCTCTCTCTCTCTCTCTCTCTCATAAAAGTAAAATGTAAACGAAACACTATAAAAAAAGAAAAGAAAAAGGGAAAGAAACAGGAGGAAGGCTGGCTGGGGAACTTGCTCTGTGATGAAAGGTGCTTGCCTGCAAAAGTAGGTTCGATTCCCCAGGACTTACATACATTTTCTCTCTCTCATAAATGAATAAAAATAAACCTTAAAAGAAAAAGTAGTGTATGTGTCTGGTGACAAGAGACCCTAGGGTGCCCATACATGCACTCACTTGTAAATAAAAAAGGAAAGGGGAGGGAGGACGAAGGCTGAGAGATGGCTCCGTGGTGAATAGTAGCCCCTCAGTAGCTTCAATGACTACATGAGATAATAAATGAAGCCCTATCCACTATCCAGGGCGGGTGCCATATAACTCCTCATGGGCTTCTTTGACCTCTTCCCCCACCACCTCCTTCCTCCAAAAAAAAAAAAAAAAAAAAAGTCTCAAAAAACTTTCTGGTATGCAAAAGAAGAGACAGCTGATTCCGAGCCAGCTGTGGGTAACTTTGACCCAGTAACACATATTCAAGTTCTCTTGAACGAAGTATCTTTCATTGTGGAAACAGTAATATTGACCTTTATAAGAAACCAGAGGGCTGGAGAGATGGCTCCTTGGTGAAAGGTGCAGCCACGTGTACACAATAGTGAATTTGCAGTACCTACTCCCTCCCTTCCCTCCGCCTCTCTCTCATAAATAATAAAATGAAAAAGAAAAAGTAGTGTTATGTGTCTGGTGACAAGAGATCCTAGGGTGACTATACATGCACATGTAAATAAAACAAACAAACAAACAAAAAAACCAGGAAGGAAGCCTTGAAAAAGGAGGACTCCGTGGATAAAGGATCAGACGTGAAAAGCTAGGTTAGATTTCCAGTACCCACTTACCAAATGGCACATGCTTCTGGAGTGCATTTGCAGCGCCTGGAGCCCCCCCCCCCCCCCCGCCCGCATTGTGCTCTTTCTCCCTTCCTCTCGCAAATAAGTAAAAACAAAAGTAGTGTATTTGTCTGGGGACAGCAGGAGATCCTAGGGTGCCCATGTGCACATGTAAATAATTTTTTAAAAAAGGAAGAAAAATCTTAATCCCAGCACTTCGGAGGTCGAGGTAGGAGGATCACCCATCGTGAGTTCAAGGCCACCCTGAGACTACATAGTGAATTCCAGGTCAGCCTGAGCCTAGAGTGAGAGCGTCATGGGAAAAACGAAAGGAAACGAAACAAAATAAAAACCTGAAGGATTAAAGGTACTTGCTTGCAAAGCTAGGTGTGATTTCCAGGACCCACAGTACAGCCACGTGTATAGAATGGTGCACTTGCAGTGCCTGGAGGAGGCCCGGCTATAAAATTTAAAAGAGACAGTATAAAAAAGAAAGAAACAGGAGGAAGGCTGGCTGGGGAACTTTCTCTGCGGTGAAAGGTGCCTGCCTGCAGGGCCTACAATACATCCTCTCCCTCTCTGTCTCTCTCTGTCTGTCTGTCTGTCTGTCTGTCTCTCTCTCTCTCTCTCTCTCTCTCTCTCTCTCTCTCTCTCTCTCTCTCATAAATGAATAAAAGTAAAACTTAAAAGAAAAAGTAGTGTATGTATGTGTCTGGTGACAAGAGAGGCCTAGGATGCCCATATATGCACGTGTAAATAAAACAGAAAAGGGGGGGGGGGAGGCTGAGAGATGGTTCCGTGGTGAAATGTAGCCACTCAGTAGCCTCAATGACTTCATGAGATCATAAATGGACCCCAGGCTGGAGAGATGGCTTAGCGGTTAAGCGCTTGCCTGTGAAGCCTAAGGACCCCGGTTCGAGGCTCGGTTCCCCAGGTCCCACGTTAGCCAGATGCACAAGAGGGTGCACACATCTGGAGTTCGTTTGCAGAGGCTGGAAGCCCTGGTGCGCCCATTCTCTCTCTCTCCCTCTATCTGTCTTTCTCTCTGTGTCTGTCGCTCTCAATAAAATAAATAATTAAAAAAATAAATGGACCCCAGAGCCTGGTGTAGTGGCACAGGCCTTTAATCACAGCACTCAGGAGTGAGTGGTGGAGGGACATAAGAGGATCCCTGTGAGTTCAAGGCTAGCCTGGTCTAGAGGGAGGGAGGGAGGGAGGGAGGGAGGGAGGGGGAGAGAGAGAGAGAGAGAGAGAGAGAGAGAGAGAGAGAGAGAGATATTCTGCCTTGAAAACACCAAAGAAGTAAGCAAATGAAATAAGTAAAATGAGATGCTTTAAAAGAAAATAAACCCAAAAGCCATCTGGAGTGCATTTGCAGTGCCTGGAGGTCCTGTTGTGCCTAGTAAATAAAAAAGAAGAAGGCAAAGAAACAAAAGGAAGGCTAGCTGGAGAGATGGCGTGGTGAAAGGTGCTTGCTTGCAAAGCTTATAGGCCCAGGTTCGATTGCCCAGCAGGGGACACACACACACACACACACACACACACACACACACACACACCCCATATAAAGTCAGAAATAGGCATACCAGGAGAAAGATGGACAAATGTATGTGACAGGATTTCCAAAGAAAGAAAGAGAGACAGGCAAGCTGGTCGTGGTCGCACGCCTTCAATTCCAGCACTCGGGAGGCAGAGGTAGGAGGATCACAGTAAATCGAGCCCACCCTGAGAATTCCCTGGGCTAGAGTGAGACCATACAAACAAACAAAAACTGATGGAAGGCTTGAGAAAGGACTCCGTAGATGATAAAGGTGCTCGCTTGTAAAGCTAGGTTCAAAACCGCCTACGTCCTTACGTGAGCTTTTGGAATTTGAGTTGGTCTGTCTTGTTCTAAAAAGAACATTTTAAAAAGTTGTGTGAGTTTGATTTTTCTTTTTTTGAACTATCTGCCAGTTGTTCACTTCAAACTCACTCTGTAGCCCGAAGCTGGTCTGGAACTCCAAGAGCTCAGAGCTGGGTGTGGTGGCACGCGCCTTTAATGGCGGCACTCAAGAGGGACGCCAGCACATAGGAGGATCCAGGCCAGCCTAAGCTAGAGAGATCGATATTCGGCCTTGGAAACGATGACAACACCAACAAGAAATTTTGAGGTGGGTGAGGCTATCCTGAGCTAGCTGGAGGTGTACCCATTCCTCCCCACCCACCCACCCACCACTTCATTTACAAATAAAAAATAAACACATGGTGCTTGTACAAAAAGAAACACAGCCGGGCGTGGTGGCGCACGCCTTTAATCCCAGCACCTGAGAGGCAGAGGTAGGAGGATCGCCGAGAGTTCGAGGCCACCCCGAGACTCCATAGTGAATTCCAGGTCAGCCTAGGCTAGAGCGAGACCCTACCTCAAAAAAATTTTCAAAAAAAAAAAAAACAAGGAAAGAAACGCATAAAACCCAAGAATGGATGGGTGGTGACTGCCACCTGCTGGAAAGATGGCGGTACCGTTTACATGTGCAATTGCACCAAAATGGAGTTAGATGAATTGGGTGGGAGGTTGGGGTGGGGGGGGAGATGGGACAGAATGGATGGAGAAGCACTGGGGCGACCATACTTGAAGATTCTGTCGCAGAAATCTGTCCAGTAGAGACCATCATTGAATATCAAAAACCTCTACCTTAGGCAAGTTACACCTCCCCCTCCACCACCACCAAGGAAGGAGGAAGGGAGGGTCTTGATCCAGGTCAGGGTCACTTGGAATCCACTATCAGGGTGGGTGCCATCTAACTCTTCCTCACAGGCATTCTTTGATCTCTGCCCACCCCTTTCTAGAAAAAAAAAAAAAACAAAACCAGCCAACCCAACAAACAAACAAACAAAAAACAGGCTCAAAGCTTTCTTGTAGTATCCAAAAGAAGAGACAGCTGATTCCGAGCCAGCTGTCGATAGCTTTGGCCCAGTAACACATATTCAAGTTCTCTTGAATGAAGAATCTTTCACTGTGGAAACTGTCATATTGATCTTTCAAAGAAACTGGAGGGCTGGAGAGATGATGGCTCCTTGGTGAAAGGTGCAGCCGCCACCTGTATGTACAAGATGGTTCATTTGCAGACCAGAGATCCTAGAGTGTCTAGACATGCACATGCAAAGAAAAGAGACAAAAGAAAACCAAAAACTGAAGGAAGGCTTGAGAAAGGACTCCTTGGATAAAGAAAGGATCAGACGTGAAAAGCTAGGTTCGATTTCCAGTACCCACTTATGGCCACGTGCACAAAATGGCGCATGCTTCTGGAGTGCATTTGCAGAGCCTGGAGGCCCTGTTGTGCCCGGTCTCCCTTCCTTCCTCCCTCTCGCAAATAAATAAAAATAAAATTTAAAAGGAAAAGGAGTGAGTGAGTGTATGTGTCTGGGGACAGGAGATCCTAGGGTGCCCGTATGTACACATGTAAATAAAAAGAAAAGAAAAAACTTTTAATCCCAGCACTTTGAGATCGCCCACATAGTGAATTCCAGTTCAGCCTGAGCCTAGAGTGAGAAAATCAAATCAAAACGAAACGAACCAAAACAAAACAAAAATCTGAAGGGAAGACTCCGGGGATAAAGGTACTTGCTTGCAAAGCTAGGTGATTCCTCGGGACCCACCATACAGCCACGTGTATAAAATTGTGCACTTGCAGTGCCTGTAGGCCCTGCTATACCCATTTTCAGTAGTGTCCCCCCCCCCCCTCTCTCTCTCTCTCTCTCTCTCTCTCTCTCTCTCTCTCTCTCTCTGTCTCTCATAAAAGTAAAATGTAAACGGATGGATGTGGCACGTGTTTTGTGCCACTCTGGCCACTGCAGGCCAGCCAAACCACCTCTCTCTCCCTCCCTCCCTCCCTCCCTCTCCTCCCTCCCATTGTTTTATCAAATTGCATGTGAAGTCTGGCACGATGATGTGTCTTCTTCTGTGTACTCGCTCCCTCCCTCCCTCCCTCCCTCCCTCCCTCCCTCCCTCCCTCCCTCCCTCCCTCCAGAGAAAAGCAGACCAGTCAAAATTCCACTTTTGTAAAACAGCCATGAGTTTATTTCAGTGAGGTACAGAGCCCAGGTGGCATGAGGTAGTTCCTGGAGGTTTAGAATCGTCTTCACGCCCCATCCCCAAACAAATAAGCAAAGCAAACAGCAGCCAGCCACTTAAGTCAGAAAGGTTCATCTGGCAGCAGTTTCTAGTGGCAGGTGTGTGTGTGCCATTGTTCCGTCAGTTCTGCCTGTTCAAAGGCTTGGGCAGCATGGGTGGGGGAGGGATCGTAGCACTGCGGTGTCAGGTTGCGAAGCATTCCAAGGCACAACGACCCGCGCTGGCTTGTGAGAAATGGTCAGCTCCCAAAGCAGGGCCCTTCTTCCAGTGATTATCCACATCATGAGTTGAAGGGGAGAGCAAGGCAGGAACTACAAAGGAAAGAAACAGAGTAAGCAAACGGAGGCTCACAAACAAAGCTTGTGTACACACGTGTCCAAAGCACCTGTCTTACATTTGGAGGGGAGGGAGGTAGCTAGCTAGCTAAGAAGAAATACATACAAAATGGAGAGATGGCTTAGGGAGGGTTAGGGTTAAGGCATTTACTGGGAAAGCTAACTTCTAATGAATAAATGAACGAACGAACGAACGAACGAACGAACGAACGAACGAACGAACGAACGAACGTTCAGAGGCAGGCATCTAAAAGGAAAAAAACAAA
>NW_025423515.1:392500-415000 GCF_020740685.1 Jaculus jaculus | reverse complement strand
CAGAGGCCATCCGTGGAATCCCGACGACCCGGGTTCCGCTCCGGGAAGGGGAAAGCCAGCATCCCCTGTGGACCGCAGCCGGGACGAGGCGGCCCAGCACCACACGCGCCCACGCGCACAAGCACCGACAGCCCCACGGCACGGGGAGCACGGGAGGCGAGCGGGGAGGGTCGCTCACAGCGGACCGGGGAGGGAGGGGGGGAGGGGGACAGCGGGAGCCCCCCAACGCGCAAAGCCCCCTCCTTCACGGACCCGCGACCACCAGCAAAGGTGGGAGGAAAGGCCGCCGCGCGCACGGGCGCTAACGCGGGGACCCACCGACACCGCCCCACGACACAGCGCATCGGACGGACGCATCGACTCGGCCCAGCGTGATCCTCCCCGAACTCATGAGCAGGGAGACGAGGGCCGCGGCAGGCAGAGTCAGCGCACAGTCCCCACCGCGGGGACCGGCGGAACCCCTCACCACGCCCCGGGATGGCTGGTGAGGGCAAAACCCAGGCCTACACACGTCGACATTCAAGGAGAGACGGGCGGCTACTACGCGCAGACAAAGGGGGGCGGCCGGCGAGGGATTCGGGGACCCCCGCAACCAAGGCACAACCCCGGTCAGGATCGCTAGAGAAGGTCTATATTTCTCACTGAGGGCGGGCCGAACCCGACCCTCCGAGCACTCCACCACACCTCCCAGTAAGCACGACAGGTATGGGGAGGAAGGGGGGGCCTGCGGTAAAGGTAAGCCTCAGGGCAATCTTGAGCAACCACAGCCGGGGACCCGGGAAATCAAGGCCAGGACTCCCAAGACGAGTCTCCGGACCCAGGCCCCGCCACGACCGCTCGGCACACCCGGCACGGGGGGGCATGCACTTGCCCAAAAAGCCCCCGCCGCACGTGCGGGGGACAATGAGACAAAACACCCCACTACTTGGTGGAGCACACTTTTCTTACCGCCTCGGCCCCCCAGGCGCAGGAAGACCTAACACGGGGGCTCACCACAACAGCGCCATCGCAGCGGGAGGGTGGAGGAGAGGCTCGGGAGCAGGAACGACACCACCACTCAGCCTCAGGCACCTCGAGGGCCAACCTGGAGCGCTCCAGGAGCACCACAAAGGGCCAAGGCAAAGGCGCAGCACACACCGCTCGGGAGGGCATGTGGCGCGGCACCGGGGACAGCCCCTTCCGGTACGGAGAGGGACAGCCAACCGCACACGGGGGCGGAGACGAAACGGCAAGCGAGATCAGGGGCCTGCCGCACGCAACCGCGGACCACCAGCCACAGTCACAGGGCGGGAGGTCAAGCAAAGTCGGGCCGGATACCGCACCCCTGCCTTCCACACACCACCAACGGGTGGGGAGGAGAAGCGAGGGGCCCGCAGGCAGAACGAGAAGAGCGGTCCCATTCGCCATGAATGTCCGTCCCTCGCCTGGCGCGGCTTAGGCCCGGCCCGTAGTGAGCACCACAGAACCACATCGATCAACCAGACATCTGGCAGAACCACAAGCGGGAAAGGCACCAGAGGGGACCCCTTCGGGAGTGAGGAACCCAAAGACATCGGAAGGAACGAGCCAGGCGGGCAAAGCCATCGGGAGAGGCCCCGCTTGGACACCGACATGAGAGGCTCACGAGAAAACACAACCAGAGTAACTCGGGAAGACTCTGGGAGGTGGGTCAACCGAGGGCTCCGGTTCAAGAGGCCCCAGAAAAAGAACCTCCCTGAAGGAAAAAAAAAAGGAAAAAAGTTCCACCACCCAACCGGAGCACTCGGGAGGCTACAGCCGGCGGCGGCCACAGAGAGCGGGAACCAAGACCCGGAAGAAAAAGACCCACGGTGAAAGGAAAAGACCCACCACCAAACTGAAGCAACTCGGGAGGCTCCAGACGGTGGCACCCCAAGGAGTCAGAGCCAAGATCGCGGGAGAGGCTCCCTCTCGCAAGGGGAAAAAAAAAAAAAAAAGAGCCGAACCACACAGCACTCGGGAGGCTGTAGGCGGCGTCCCAAGGAGGCAGGGTCAAAGACACAGGAAAAAAGCTGCCTGGCAAGGGAAAAAATACACCACCAGCCAAACCAAAGCACTCGGGAGGCTTCCACAGCTGGGGCGACCCAAGGAGCCGGCATAGAAAAACCACCTCACGAGGGGAAAAGATAGTCACCAGGTGCAGGAGGAGGAGCGAGGACGGCCAACAGACACAAGCATACCCCGGTTTAGGCCACCCTCGCCGCAGCCTCACAGGGCACGGGGTGGGAGCGATGGACAACCACCGGGAAGGACTGATCGGGAATGCCTGACACGCACAGCCAAAGCACCACAGAAGGGCGGGTGGTTGTCAAGAGCATCATCGCAGCACCTGCAGCGCGGGTAGCGGGGAAGCACACGGGGAAGAGCAACCCCAAGGAGACCGCGGCATTGAGCAGGTGCTAGGGGCCTGGAAGACACGGGCCAGAAGGGCCAGTCAGAACGCGCGCGGGAAACACCGAGGCAGATACGTCACAAAGCCAGGAGCCGGGACAAGGGCACCAACGTCACAGGCAACCCACAGCCTTGGCGGCAACGGCATCCGACAAGGACCACGCACTTTCTAGCGCTTCACAGACCTGAGGACAAGCGTGTCAGCACCATTCTGCAGGTCAAAATCTCCGAAATAGGGCCAATAAAATCATGACGCCAGACAGCGGGGGCACTCCACGGACCACTGGGAATTCCTGGAACCCAGGGCCGGATACCTGGCCCTCAGATGTTCCCAATCCACGAGAGAACCGGAGCTATAAGAGACAACTGGTCGACCCCCCAAGGTAAAGACCGGAGCAGGGGGCGACGGGCGGGACTCACCTACCACCGCGGCCGGTCGAGTCGCCCCCTGGCCGGCCACAACACCCACAGAGGCACGGCTCGGTTCCCCCGACCACAGCCCAACATGTCACAAAGCAGGCCGACAGGGGAGGATGTGCGGCGCGGCAGGCGAGGCAGCCCCCCTCCACCGCGGGGACGGACCAAAGGACCGGTGAGGGGGGCCCTCCTGGTCGAACGAGAAACCTTCGACCTGCCGGCCCCCAATCAGGCAGGCCCGGTCAGACAACGGCACGAGTACAAGCCGGCGAAATGCCAGCAAGCCCCCGACGGGAGGGGGCGCTCCACCGGGCCCTCATCGCCAGGGCAAGGGCTTGGGGCACGGCACGGCCGGCGCGGATAACACACCGAGCGCCCACAGGCCACCGGCCGGCGGGGAGGCGAGGCCGCCCCTCTGGGCTGGATGAGACCCGTCCCTTACATCCGCCACGGGCGCCCGTCCCTCGACCTGCCGGCCCGGAGTCAGGCCCGGTCGGACAACAGCACAAATACAAGCCGGCGAAATGCCATCAAGCCCCCGTCGGGAGGGGGCGCTCCACCGGGCCCTCAACACAAGGGCAGGGGCGCGGCGCGGCGCAGCCGGCACGGATAACACACACCGCGCGCCCACACGCCACCGGCCGGCGGGGAGGCGAGGCCGCCCCTCCGGGCTGGACGAGGCCCGTCCCTTACGTCCGCCACGGCCGCCCGTCCCTCAACCTGCCGGCCGGGAGTCAGGCCCGGTCGTACAACGGTACAGGTACAGGCCGGTGAAACACCATCAAGCCCCCGTCGGAAGGGGGCGCTCCACCGGCCCCTCATGGTAAGGGCAAGGGTTTCAGGCGCCGCGTGTCCGGCCCGGGTAACGCACACCGGGCGCCCACACGCCACCGGCCGGCGGGGAGGCGAGGCCGCCCTGCCGGGCTGGATGAGACCCGTCCGTCCCTTACATCCGCCACGGGCGCCCGTCCCTCGACCTGCCGGCCCGGAGTCAGGCCCGGTCGGACAACGGCACGAATACAAGCCGGCGAAACGCCAGCAAGCCCCCGTCGGGAGGGGGCGCTCCACCGGGCCCTCATCGCAAGGGCAAGGGCTTGGGGCGCGGCGCGGCCGGCCCGGATAACACACACCGGGCGCCCACAAGCCACCGGCCGGCGGTGAGGCAAGGCCGCCCCTCCGGGCTGGACGGGACCCGTCGCTTACGTCCGCCACGGGCACCCGTCCCTCGACCTGCCGGCCTGGAGTCCGACCCGGTCGGACAATGGCACGAGTACAAGCCGGCGAAACGTCATCAAGTCCCGTCGGGAGGGGGCGCTCCACCGGGCCCTCATCGCAAGGGCAAGGGCTTGGGGCGCGGCGTGGCCGCCCCGGGTAACGCACACCGGGCGCCCACACGCCACCGGCCGGCGGGAGATCAGGAGAGGTCCGGCTCCAGTGCGCTCCATGGAAAAAGACAGGCACACACGGGGCACCGCACTCGGGAGGCTCTACATGGCGGACAGGCGGGCGAGCGGCCGGGCGCGGAGTCGCATTGTGGACCCAGGCAGGGGCGGCGGTCGACAACGGTGTCTTGGTGCCGGCAGCAGTAAAGCACGCAGACGGGAATGGCCGGCAGACCACAGCCGGCACACCGGAGACCCGGAGCGGTCGAAGCCACAGCCCAACAGCAGGGACTTCTGGTCGACCCGCCAAGACCGCCCACCCAACCTGTCCTGATCAAGGAGGTGGCCAAAAACCACCCCACACGCATTTCTGCAGGTCCAATCTCCGCTAAACGGACGCCTCTGCGCCACGCGGCACTACCGAGACAATCGCGTCTGTCACCGCGGGTCTAGTAGAGCGCTGCCCGGCTCACAGCGGCAGCTAGCTTCCCTTACCGATGTTCCAGGGAGAGGGAGGCTGCAATTCCAAAAGCGGCCACCAGATGGAGCACGTGAGACAGCCGCCTGGAACGTTCGCCGAGTTCCTGCCAAACAACGGAGGATCCGCGGGCAATATTAACGGGCAGACACGCACCACAGGCCAAGACGACCCTGCGGGGATGGGGAGGTGGGGAGGGCACTTCCTTCCTCACCCTCGAGTGGAGGAACAATTGGTTTCTGGTGAGTAACCGCTGGAAACGGCCCGGGCTACGGCCGACTCCAGCTGCAAAACCGAAACTATGACTTAGACACGTGGAAGAAATCACTGCCCTACCCTACCCGGGGGAAGAATGGGCAGAAGGGGCGGTGGCGGACTCGTTCAAGCACCCACTCACCCGCCCTCCCCTCTCCGAGTGAAGAACGGACGCCTCTCACGGGCGGCGGCGGGCGGCGGCGGGCGGCGGCGGCGGCGGCGGCGGCGGCGGCGGCGGCGGCGGCGGCGGCGGCGGGCAGCGGGCAGCGAGCGGCTGAGGAGGAGGGCGGGCGGGCGCCAGCCACTGCCCCTGCCATGGAGTCTTGGGGGGGGGGGGGGTCCCGCCTCACCCTCCCCTTGAATGGGAGGTCAATTGTTTTCGTGGGGGAGTCCCCGCTGGACACAGAAATCGCGTCACAGTACGGGGGGGGGGGGGCGACTCCAGCTGTAGAACCGAAACTATAGACTCGTAGAAGAATTGCATGTACCCCACCCGCCCTAACTTCTCCCTGAGAAGAAGGGGCAGCGGCGGCCTCGTGAAAATACCCACCCACCCTCCCTTCTGTGGCTTAGGAATGGGCACCCGCCCAGGCAGCAGAGGCGTGCGTGGGGAAGCACAGGACAGTGCCTGCCAGGGCACAGAAGTCAGAAAATGCCCTAAACTGCTTGAAACATGCTGGGTCACACAGCCTTCACCATCACACGTTCCAAACAAGCATCCCCTAGATGCTTATTTTACCCAGGATCTCTCCTTCCCCCTCCCTCCCTTGCTAGCTAGCTAGGTAGCTCACTCTTGCTTAGTCTCTCACTCTCCCTCAAACTGAAATAAAAAGCCAAGAGTGATGGTCCCAATCTCCCCCGCCACACACACACACACTCACGCACACCATCCATCCCCAACAGCACATAAAGGTAGACGCGAGTCATTCTTGATGCCTCCTTGCCAGTAGGGACGAACTCATGAAAACAACATCCCACAGGTGATTATTAAGTATGAAATACTTAGCTCTCTGGCTTCACGCATACCTCACACACAGTCGGTTGGCAAACATACACAATGCTCCTAAGATGCATCTACAGGTCAGACATGAAGTTTTCCCCCCTTTGAACACATAATTCTTTTCACTTCCGAAACCTGACTCGGAGGCATCTCTAGAGGCTCTGGCGCATCTATTCCCCCCCCCCACTAACTAACTAACTAACTAAACAAACAAACAAACAAACAAATATTATTCTTTAAAGAATGGACTGGGGAAATGGTTCAGTGCTTTGTTAAAGGTGCTTGCTCACAAAGCCTGATGACCTGGCTTCAATTCCCTACTAATCGCGTAAAAGACAGGTACACGAGGTGGCGCATGTGTCTGGAGTTAGTTGCTCCATTTGCGGTGGCAGGAGACTCTAGCATTCATCCTCCCATGGGGAAATCTTACAAGTTATCTGTGTGTGGGGAGGGAGCCAGAAAATAACTTTTTATCTTTTTCTTAGTGGTTCCTGGGGAGTCCCAGCTGGATACAGAAAGAGTCTCCAGTACCGGCCAACTCCACCTCCCTCCTCTACCCTACTGGTGAAGAATGGGAAGAAAGGGTGGCCAGGCGGAGCCCTGGCCGTGGCCGAGACAGAGGCAGAGATGGGGGACAGTTAGAATAATCTGTTTGTATCCCCATGAAGAATGGGCGCCCGCCTAGGCGGCGGCATGCGTGCGTGGAAAAATACAGGACAGGGTAGTAGGAAAAGACTCTCCAAGAGACGCGTGACTGGATGGCAGGGAGTGATTGGTGGCACGGGACTATGCATGGCCACACAAAGTGTGCAGAGGAACCAAAAAAGTCCGACTCTAGGCTGCTGTTAACATGCCGGGACCAGTCACGCAACTTTCTTTCACCACCTCACGTTACAAATTAGCATCCGCTAGATGGCGCCCCAGGATAGGGTTAAGACACACACATCCTCCTAGAGGGAGGGAGGAGGGACGGACAGATCGATGGACTGACGAGGGTGGAAGGGCAACAGAGGTTGCGTAGGAAGTCTGATGGCAGGACAGGGACCGCAGGCCAAGATGTCCCTGAGGGCGGGCGGGGGGGGGGGGGGAGCAGGAGGAGGGCAGTCCTTGCCTCACCCTCCTGTGGGGAACAAGCGATTTCTGCGAAGTCCCCGGCTGGACGCAGAAATTATCTCGGGTACCGACCCACCCCACCTGCAGAATCGACACTATGAAGTGGACATGTAGAAGAATCGCATGGACACCCCCCACCACCACCACCATGCATGTACTCATATAGTTACCCGCCTACCCGCCCGACCCTCTCTGGGTGAAGGACGCCCGCCCGCCCAGGCGGGGCACAGGACGGGGCTGGACAAGAAAAAGCTATGTATCTCAAGAGACTCAAGCGACAGAATGGGACCGGTGGTGGGTGGCCCTCTGTACTCCCACACCAAGCGTGCACGACAACGTCTTGCCAGCTCTCATGTTTGCCAGGACACACAAATCAGAAAACGCCCTAGGCTGCTGTAAACACACTGAGTCACACAGCCCTCACCGCCTCGCGGCATTCCAAAGAAGCCTCCCCCCCCCCCCCCCCCCCCCCGCCCAGGTGCTTATTTCATCTAGGGTCAGGTAAAAACACCAGACCCCTGGTAGAGGGAGACAGGGAGGAAGGGAGGGGAAGCGACTCACGGGGTGTCAAACAGACCAACTGGAAGGAGATTGGAAAACAGACAGAACTCAGTGAATGAAGCTGTCAGACAGCCTGAGAGAACAGACACCAATATAATAAACAATAAACAATAGAAGAAGATCATCATATCATCCGTCTGTAGTGGCAGGAGGCCGTAACGTTCATCCTCCCAGGTGAAATCCTACAAGTTGTCTGCGTTTTAGCGGCTTCTGGGCTCTCTCAAGAGACTCGTGACATGATGGGAGCGGTGGGTGGCATTATGCATTCCCACACAAAATGTGAAAGTCAGGCCCTAGGCTTCTGTTTACACGCCTGGCCTCGCAACTTTCTTTCACCATCTCACGTTCCAAATAGGCATACGCTAGATGGCGCCCCAGGATAGCGTAAAGCACTGCTCTACTCCCCGCCACCAACCCCTCCCTCCCACCACCACCACCCCCCCCCCCGTGCCAGAGGGAGGAAAACGGAGGATGTGTGCGGCAATCTGACGGTTCTACCCTCTCTCAGGAAGAATGGGAATAAGGGGAAGCGGCGGCATACTCGGAAAAGTAACCCACCGGCCCGCCCTTCTCCGGGTTAAGAACGGGCACCCTCCCGGACCGTGGCGATGTGCGTGGGGAGGCACAGGACCGGGTGGGGGGGGGGGGGCGGGGGAGAGATGGTCATGGAGGGAGAAAAAAAAAAAAAAAAAGGCTCTATAGCTCAAGAGACCCAAGTGTCAGACTGCGACTGGTGGTGGGTGGCACTATGTATTCCCACACAAAGAGTGCTCGGCAACGTTTTGCCAGCTGTCATGCCCGTCAGGGCACACAAGTCTGAAGATGCCCTAGGCTGCTGTAAGCACGGTGGGTCGGTCACACAGTCCTCACCGCCTCGCCGCATTCCAAATAAACATCCGCTAGCTGCTTATTTCATCTAGGATCTGGTAAAACACTGGACCCCTGGTAGAGGGAGGGAGGAGAGGCGAATGAATCAACGGGGAGGAGTCACACCGAGATCAGAAAGCTAGATTGAGCTCGGTGAATGAAACTGAGGCAGAGAGAGACTTTTTTTCTTTCTCTCTATTATTTCCTTTTCTTTTTTATTATTTTCACTTCCTAACGTGTTGGGAAGAACTCTGACATGTGGGCATCACATTGTGAGTGTTTGCTTCTTTAAGAGTGTGTGTTCACATAAAAATCCATAGGAGAGACAGAAGAAACGTGCCACGTCCATCACCACAAGCAAGCCCCCAGTTTTATGCAATGTCTGTTTCATTTTTACTTAGGAAAACCTACAGGGCAACTAGAAGAATCACAGCAGCAGTTAAAGGAAGAAGGAAAGAGGTAAAGAAGAAGGAGAAAAAGAAGAAGAAGAAAGAATGGGCTGGGGCGATACAGATGGTTGCTTCAGTGGTTACTGAAAGGTGGGGTTCAACTCCCCACTAACCATGTAAAAGCCAGGTACACAAAGGGGCGCATGTGTCTGGTGTTAGTTCTGTTTGCAGTGGCAGGAGACCCTAGCATTCATTCGCCCCCGAGAAAAATCCTACAAGACATCTGTGTACACATACCCCCCCCCCCCCGCTTCTTTTACTACTACTACTTCTTCTCCTTCTCCTTCTCCTTCTCCTCCTCCTCCTCCTCCTCCTCCTCCTCCTCCTCCTCCTCCTCCTCCTCCTTCTTCTTCTTCTTCTTCGCGGTTTCAGGGGAGTCCTGGCTGGACAAAAATCATCTCTGATACCGGCCGTCTCCACCTTCACAACCGATACTATGTAAGAGACACGTGGAGAGGCTGGCATGTACCCCAGCCAACCTCCCCTCTCGCGGTGAAGAATGGGAAGAAGGGGCAGCTGCCCTGGTGGCAGCGGCAGTGACGGAGATGGGAATATGTACAAGATTCGGTTGTATCTATCCCAGGGAAGAATGGGTGGCGGCGGTGGCACACATGCGGAGGTACAGGAGGAAGAGGCTCTCTCAAGATTGGCAACCAAAATAGTCAGGCCCTCCCTAGGCCGCACGAGTCACACAGCCCGCTTGGAAGGAGAGTGGAGAGCTAGAGCTCAGGGAATGAAGCTGGCCACCAGGTACCTGGGCTGTGAGGTGGGTGGAAGAAGGAAGGTGGTCCTTCCTTGCCCCAACTCCCACCCAGCCTGACAGAACAGAAACCTAGTCAGTCCCTTACACTCTTCCGATAAAAGAAAAAGACTTACTTTAGTGGCAACTCCCAGAAATATAAACGATACAACAAGGCCAAGAACCTGGGCATTCTTCCCATAACTGAAGGCTACTCCCATAATGCGCTATCCACAATCCCCACGGGGCAAGGATGAGGGTAAGAATGGCACCAACATGTGCTGTTTACATACTGGGTATGGCCGTAACTAATACTTTTTGTCTTAATAAGTAAGTAAGTAAATAAATAGAACCTGGGCAGCCGCCACATGCTCATGACCACCAGCCTGATCTGTGACTTAGGAAGTTTACCTCTAGGCTGACCTGGGCTACATAATGAGTGGGACTCTCTCTCCCTCCCTCCCTCCTTCTCTCCCTCTCCTAAAAATAAAAAGCCAAGGACTAAAGTCATGCCTGGATATCTATCAGTCCTTTAACACATTAAGTAGCCGGAGTAGGGTGACTGACTGATACCAGAGAAATTGTATGTAATGGAAGTGTCTCCACACGTGTGAGAAACATGCCAGGACTGTCTGATGATAGATGACAAACATGAACCTTCACATCCATGGACACACACACACACACACACACACACACACACACACGTACGTGCGTGAGCCCCACATGGCATCCCTAACATCATTGAAACGTGAGACTGGAGTTTACAGTAGAAGTAGCGGAAGGCCCAGCACTCATCCATATTCCACCACTCATCCATATTCATTCATTCTCTCTCCCCCTCCCCATTTCACTATCTCTTTAAATAAGTAACTACAAATAGCTGGGCATGGTGGTGCACACCTTTAATCCCAGTACTCAAGAGGCAGAGGTAGGAGGATCTCCATGAGTTGGAGGCCACCCTGAGACTCCATAGTGAATTCAAGGTCAGCCTAGGCTACAGTGAGACCCTACCTTGAAAATCAAAAAAAAAAAAAAAAAAACCATAAATGATATGATAGATAAGAAATTAACAGGAAGAGTCAAATTAACAAAGAAAACTTTTGGTAAGACCAGAAGGGAGTGTGAGGACGGTGCAAGAATTCAAAAGCCTACAAGATATCTTTGCTGACCATTGAGAAAAATATATATATTTTTTTAAAAACAGGACATATAGTAATCTAGAGAAAGATCAACACTCGAGAGGCTGACGGAGGAGGATATCCGTGAGTTCCAGGCCAATCTGTGAGCTCTGCATGAGTGTGGCTGGTGTGGGCGAGGGCCTGTTTTCCCAACTTTCACGGTCTCACGTTTCAAACAGCAACCTCTAGATGGCACCCCGGGACCGAGGAAAGCACAGGGTCCTGCTAGTATTCCTAAATCGCCAAATCGCCTTTGGCTAACACACATCACAAGAATGTGTTTATCTTCTTCCCTTCCCCTCCCCCCAAATAAAAGCGGAAGTCAAGGCCTGATCTGCCGGCTGCTGCCATTGCTGGAGGGGGTGGGTGGGGCGCAGCGGGGAGGGCGGCCTAAACAAAAAGTGCCACGTGATGTCTTTCTTCACCAGCAGGGCCTCAGCGGGAGCCCAACCCCCCATCCCAGGGCAGGCTGCCATTGCCGCCGCGGCGGCGGCGGCGGCGGCGGCGGCGGCGGCGGCAGGCAGGCAGGCAGGCAGGCTGGCAGGCAGGCAGGCTGGCTGGCTGGCACACACACACATACACACACACACACACACACACACACACACGCACATCAATCTCTCTTGTGCCTTTCTGTCCCATCCAGACTCACACGGCTATTCTCCACATGTTTCGATGGAGCCAGACAAAATGAGGAGTAGCCAGTCCGCTCACCAGACTATATACTCATATTGCAAAGGTTGCAAAAGATAGCCAGCCACTACGAAAAAAATGCATTCATTGGCTGGAGAGAGGGCTCAGCATTTATTTAAAGGTCCTTGCTGGAAAAATGCATTCAAGAGCCTGCCCCTCACCCCTAGCCCCATAGATAGACCTGTGTTTTCTTTGTTGACTTTTCTTTGCCTCTCCCTCCCGCTTTTCTTGAAAAACTGACGTGCAATCTGTTAACTTTTGTGCTTAAAACAAGTGACGGTAAGGTTTTAATTAAAGAATCAAAACAAATGGCGGCAGGCAGGGTGGGCCTGTGATGTTAACGGATCACTGGGTAGGTTAGGGCTCTCTCTTTTTGTAACTTTTCACGTGAACTGAGGGTGGTGGTGGTGCCCATGGGCCCTGGGCTCAACACCCAGTAACAACATCATCATCATCATCATCATCATCGAGTCTATACCACATACGCATAAGGAAATAAATCATTGTCAGCTGCAAGCAATCTTCACACAAGATTTTTTTTATGGGGGGGGGGCAGGGATCTGAACTCAAGTTCTCAGAGTTAGTTGCAAGCAGTTTATCCACTGAGTGATCTCCCCAGCCCAGTTTTATTTAACTTAATTAATTAATTTTCTTTTGCTTTCATCATCATCATCATCATCATCATCATCATCATCATTATTATTATTTATTTTTGGTTTTTGGAGGTAGGGTCTCCCTCACTCTAGCCCCAGGCTGACCTGGAATTCACGCCCAGCTAAATTACTTTTCACTGGTTACATGCATCATTGATTGCTTTTCTAAGATCGATCACCACGGTCCGGGATTCTGCTACAGAAAACCAAGCAGACAATTCAGTAAAAATAAAATAAAACTGGAGCCGGACGTGGTGGAGCACGCCTTTAATCCTAGCACTCGGGAAGCAGAGGTAGGAGGATCGCTGTGAGTTCGAGGCCACCCGGAGACTCTGGACTAGAGTGAAACCCTACCTCAGGAAAAAAAAAGAATGATAGATAGAGAAGAAAAGAAAAGAAAAAGAAAGGGACCAATTTTAAAGTTTCTATTTACTATTACATTATTGTTATTTGTTGGAGAGAAGAGGGTGAACGAACAGTGCTGCAAATGAAATCCAGATGCATGGCCACCTCCTGCACTTGGCTGCACATGGGTGGCTTGGGAATTGATTGCACCTGGAGGTGAGCAGGCTTTTTATGTTAGCGTCTTTACCAATGAGCCGTCAGCCCAGTTTTTTTTGTTTGTTTTTTTTTCTGAATTTTATATTTATTTACAGGTTTTTGTTTTTCTTTGCTTATTTGACGGAAAGATATATATGGACAGAGGCTGAGAGAGAACATGCCCAAATTAAAGGCATGTTTCACCATGCTCGGCTTTTATTCTTACTGTTATTTGCAAGGGGGGGGAGGGAGAGGGAGAGGGAGAGGGAGAGGGAGAGGGAGAGGGAGAGGGAGAGGGAGGGAGAGAGAGAGAGAGAGAGAGAGAGAGAGAGAGAGAGGGAGGGAATAGGTGTGAACCTTTGCAAGCAGGCAAGATGAACATTTCCCCAACCCTTACAAGTGTCTTCTCCCCCCCCCCCCCTTTGTCTCACTCTACCCAGGCTGGAACTCACTCTGTAGGCCCCAGACTGGTCTTAAACTCACAGCAATCTTCCTACCTACTTCAGGCTCTCGAGTGAGTGCTGGTATTAAAGTTTGAGAAATATTTTTTTGGAAAATTCCCAGTTTAACTTGAATCACAATTTTCAGATTCCTATGGTAATGGCCCAAAAACAATCATGGAAAAGTTAAGAGTTAGGCTTACTGAGGCTCCTCCTTTCCTTTTCACTAGTCCAACTCCTCCCGAAAGATTCAAATGTTGCCCTTCATTCTCCCCTGTCATCCTTGAAGCAACAGTGACTGAGATCAGTCAACTCTAGTGCTATTTACTCTAGTCTGTGTGGCTTGCAAAATTCATCATGTAACGGAAGGATGTTTGGTTTCAGACTACTAACATTTTCTAATCCGGGAGTACTTTGGCAGGAAGCACCAAGAGGTGTCTGTTACTGTACTTTGCAGCAGCAACAGGCCCTGGTGCATGCTCTGTCTCTCTGTCTCTGTCTGTCTGTCTGTCTCTCTCTCTCTCTCTCTCTCTCTCTCTCTCTCTCTCTCTCTCCCTCCCTCTCTCTCTCTCTCCCTCCCTCCCTCCCTCCCCACCTCCCTACCAACTTTCAAAAGTGTTAAAGTGAGACACGAAAAAACAAAAACGTGCAACTAAGAAAAAGAAGCGTGAAAGCTCTTTCTGGCATCCCAAAGAATGAGAGACAGCTGATTCTGGGCCAGCTGTGAGTAACTTTGGCCCAGGAACACACATTCAGGTTCTCTTGAATGACGAATCTTTCACTGTGGAAACAGTCATATTGACCTTTATAAGAAACAGGAGGGCTGGAGAGATGGCTCCGTGGTGTTTGTGTCTGGCAAGAAATGATCCTAAGTTGCTCCTGCATTCACAAAATTTACAAAAAAAAAAAAAAAAAAAAAAAAAAAGGAGTGGGGAGTGGTGGTGCAAGCCTTTAATCCCAGAATTTGGGAGCCCAGAGGATTGTACTGAGTTCGAGGCCATCCCAAGACTACACAAAGAGCACAAGGGTGCCCCTACATGCACATGTAAATTATAAAGAGAAAAGGGTGGTGTGTGTGTGGAGGAGGAAGGCTGGAGAAAAGGCTGGAGCCGGGTGTGGTGGTGCACGCCCTTAATCATCCCAGCACTTGGGAGGCATAGGTAGGAGGATCACTGTAAATTCCAGGCCACCCTGAGAATGCAGAATGAATTCCAGGTCACCCTGGGCTACAGTGAGACCCTACAAACAAAGAAAAAACCGAAAGACGGCTCCGTAGATGACAAAGGTGCTTGCCTGAATAGCTAGGTTCAAAACCACCTCCCTCCGTACATGAGCTTTTGGATTTTGAGTTGGCCTGTCTTGTTCTAAAAAGAATATATTTTAAGGTTTTGTGAGTTTTATTTTTCTCTCCTTGAACTGTCTGCAGGCTTCATAGGTTTTTGTTTGTTTGTTTTTGTTGTTGTTGATGTTAGCTAGGTTCCATTCCCCTGTACCCATTGCACAAAATGGCAAATCAATCATCTGGAGTGAATTTGCAGTGCCTGGAGGCCTTGTGCTCATTCATTCTCCCCCCCCCCCTCTCTCTCTCTCTCTCTCTCTCTCTCTCTCTCTCTCTCTCTCTCTCTCTCTCCTTAAAAGAAAACGTAGAGTGTATATGTCTGGTGACAAGAGACCCTAGGGTGCCCATACATGCACACGTAAAGAAAAAGAAAAGGAGCCGGGCGTGGTAGTGCACGACTTTAATAATCCCAGCACTCGGGAGGCAGAGGTAGGAGGATCCCCGTAAATTCAAGGTCACCCTGGGCTAGAGTGAGACACTACAAACAAACAAAAACCTGAAAGAAGGCTCCGTAGATGATAAAGGTGCTTGCTTGAAAAGCTAGGTTCATAACCGCCTCCCTCCATACATGAGCTTTTGGATTTTGAGTTGGTCTGTCTTGTTCTAAAAAGAATATATTTAAGGTTTTGTGAGTTTTATTTTTCTCTGTTTGAACTGTCTGCCGGTTTTTGTTTGTTTCAAACTCACTCTGTAGCCTGAAGCTGGTCTGGAACTCCAAGAGCTCAGAGCTGGGTGTGGTGGCACGTGCCTTTAATGGCAGCACTCAAGAGGGGTGTAGGGACATAGGTAGGAGGATCCCTGTGAGTTCCAGGCCAGCCTAGGCTAGAGCGATAGAAAAAGGAAAAGATAGATTTTTCTGCCTTAGAAGCGACGACAGCAGCCACAAGAAATTTTGAGTTATCTACCCTGAGCTAGAGGGAGGTGTACCCATTCCTCCACGTCCACCCACCACCTCATTTCCAAATTAAAAAAACAAACAAACATGGTGCATGTACAAAAACAAAGACACACACACACACACACACACACAAAACCCTAGAAGTCTGAGCCTCACGGATGGGTGGTGACTGCCACCTGCTGGAAATAACATGGTGGTACCGTTTACATGCTTTAAAAGAAAAAGAAACCCAAAAGGCCAGTCAAAAGTAAAGAAACACGTGGAATGGAGTCAGATGGATTGGGACCGAGGTTGGGGGGAGATGGGACATAATGGATGGAGGAGCACTAGGGCGACCGTACTTGAAGACTCGGTCGCAGAAATCTGTCCAGTATTGACCATCATTGAAAAGCCCCTACCTTAGGCAAGTTACACTCCCCTTCCCCCAGGGAAAGAGGGAGGGAGGGTGTTGCTCCAGGTCAGGCTCACTTGGAATCCACTATCAGGGTGGGTGCCATCTAACTCCTCACAGGCATTCTTTGACCTCTGTGCCCACCTCCTCCCCACCTCCCTCCTTTCTAGGAAAAAAAAAAAAACAAAAAACACAAAAAACAGGCTCAAAGCATTCTTGTATCCAAAAGAAGAGACAGCTGATTCCGAGCCAGCTGTGGGTAACTTTGACCCAGTAACACATGTTCGAGTTCTCTTGAACGAAGAATCTTTCATGGTGAAAACAGTAATATTGACCTTTATAAGAAACCCGAGGGCTGGGGAGATGATGGCTCGTTGGTGAAAGGTGCAGCCACGTGTACAAAATGGTGAATTTGCAGACAAGAGATACTAGAGTGTCTATACATGCACATGCAAATAAAAAAGAAAAAGAAAACAAACCCCCACACACACACAAAAAAAAAAAATCTGAAGGAAGGCTTGAGAAAGGACTGCTTGGATAAACGGAGGCCCCATTGTGCCCGTTCTCCCTTACCCTCGCAAATAAATATAAATAAAAACAAAATTTAAAAGCAAAAGTAGTGTATGTCTCTGGGGACAGGAGACCCTAGGGTGCCCGTATGTGCACAGGTAATATTTTTTTTTTTTAAAGGAAGAATAATCTTAATCCCAGCACTTCGGAGGTAGAGGTAGAAAGATCGCCCATCGTGAGTTCAAGGCCACCCTGAGACTACATAGTGAATTCCAGTTCAGCCTGAGCCTAGAGTGAGAGCGTAACTGGAAAATCAAATCAAAACGAAACAAACCCAAACAAAACAAAAATCTGAAGGGAAGACTCCGTGGATAAAGGTACTTGCTTGCAAAGCTAGGTGTGATTCCCCAGGACCCACTAAACAGCCACGTGTATAAAATTGTGCACTTGCAGTGCCTGTAGGCCTTGCTATACCCATTCTCTGTAGTCCTCTCTCCTCTCTCTCTCTCTCTCTCTCTCTCTCTCTCTCTCTCTCTCTCTCTCTCTCTCTCTCATAAAAGTAAAATGTAAACGAAACACTATAAAAAAAGAAAAGAAAAAGGGAAAGAAACAGGAGGAAGGCTGGCTGGGGAACTTGCTCTGTGATGAAAGGTGCTTGCCTGCAAAAGTAAGTTCGATTCCCCAGGACTTACATACATTTTCTCTCTCTCATAAATGAATAAAAATAAACCTTAAAAGAAAAAGTAGTGTATGTGTCTGGTGACAAGAGACCCTAGGGTGCCCATACATGCACTCACTTGTAAATAAAAAAGGAAAGGGGAGGGAGGACGAAGGCTGAGAGATGGCTCCGTGGTGAATAGTAGCCCCTCAGTAGCTTCAATGACTACATGAGATAATAAATGAAGCCCTATCCACTATCCAGGGCGGGTGCCATCTAACTCCTCATGGGCATTCTTTGACCTCTTCCCCCACCACCTCCCTCCTCCAAAAAAAAAAAAAAAAAAAAAAGTCTCAAAAAACTTTCTGGTATGCAAAAGAAGAGACAGCTGATTCCGAGCCAGCTGTGGGTAACTTTGACCCAGTAACACATATTCAAGTTCTCTTGAACGAAGTATCTTTCATTGTGGAAACAGTAATATTGACCTTTATAAGAAACCAGAGGGCTGGAGAGATGGCTCTTTGGTGAAAGGTGCAGCCACGTGTACACAATGGTGAATTTGCAGTACCTACTCCCTCCCTTCCCTCCGCCTCTCTCTCATAAATAAGAAAATGAAAAAGAAAAAGTAGTGTATGTGTCTGGTGACAAGAGATCCTAGGGTGACTATACATGCACATGTAAATACAACAAACAAACAAAAAAAAAAACCAGGAAGGAAGCCTTGAAAAAGGAGGACTCCGTGGATAAAGGATCAGACGTGAAAAGCTAGGTTAGATTTCCAGTAACCCACTTACCAAATGGCACATGCTTCTGGAGTGCATTTGCAGCGCCTGGAGCCCCCCCCCCCCCCCGCCCGCATTGTGGCTCTTTCTCCCTTCCTCTCGCAAATAAGTAAAAACAAAAGTAGTGTATTTGTCTGGGGACAGCAGGAGATCCTAGGGTGCCCATGTGCACATGTAAATAATTTTTTTAAAAAGGAAGAAAAATCTTAATCCCAGCACTTCGGAGGTCGAGGTAGGAGGATCACCCATCGTGAGTTCAAGGCCACCCTGAGACTACATAGTGAATTCCAGGTCAGCCTGAGCCTAGAGTGAGAGCGTCATGGGAAAAACGAAAGGAAACGAAACAAAATAAAAACCTGAAGGATTAAAGGTACTTGCTTGCAAAGCTAGGTGTGATTTCCAGGACCCACAGTACAGCCACGTGTATAGAATGGTGCACTTGCAGTGCCTGGAGGAGGCCCGGCTATAAAATTTAAAAGAGACAGTATAAAAAAGAAAGAAACAGGAGGAAGGCTGGCTGGGGAACTTTCTCTGCGGTGAAAGGTGCCTGCCTGCAGGGCCTACAATACATCCTCTCCCTCTCTCTGTCTCTCTCTGTCTCTCTCTGTCTCTCTCTCTCTCTCTCTCTCTCTCTCTCTCTCTCTCTCTCTCTCTCTCTCTCTCATAAATGAATAAAAATAAAACTTAAAAGAAAAAGTAGTGTATGTATGTGTCTGGTGACAAGAGAGCCTAGGATGCCCATATATGCACGTGTAAATAAAACAGAAAGGGGGGGGGGGGAGGCTGAGAGATGGTTCCGTGGTGAAATGTAGGCTGGAGAGATGGCTTAGCGGTTAAGCGCTTGCCTGTGAAGCCTGAGGACCCCGGTTCGAGGCTCGGTTCCCCAGGTCCCACGTTAGCCAGATGCACAAGAGGGTGCACACATCTGGAGTTCGTTTGCAGAGAGGCTGGAAGCCCTGGTGCGCCCATTCTCTCTCTCTCCCTCTATCTGTCTTTCTCTCTGTGTCTGTCGCTCTCAATAAAATAAATAATTAAAAATAAATGGACCCCAGAGCCTGGTGTAGTGGCACAGGCCTTTAATCACAGCACTCAGGAGTGAGTGGTGGAGGGACATAAGAGGATCCCTGTGAGTTCAAGGCCAGCCTGGTCTAGAGGGTGGGAGGGAGGGAGGGAGGGAGGGAGGGAGGGAGGGAAGGAGGGAGGGAGGGAGGGAGGGAGGGGGGGGAGAGAGAGAGAGAGAGAGAGAGAGAGAGAGAGAGAGAGAGAGACAGATAGATATTCTGCCTTGAAAACACCAAAGAAGTAAGCAAATGAAATAAGTAAAATGAGATGCTTTAAAAGAAAATAAACCCAAAAGCCATCTGGAGTGCATTTGCAGTGCCTGGAGGTCCTGTTGTGCCTAGTAAATAAAAAAGAAGAAGGCAAAGAAACAAAAGGAAGGCTAGCTGGAGAGATGGCGTGGTGAAAGGTGCTTGCTTGCAAAGCTTATAGGCCCAGGTTCGATTGCCCAGCAGGGGACACACACACACACACACACACACACACACACACACACACACACACCATATAAAGTCAGAAATAGGCATACCAGGAGAAAGATGGACAAATGTATGTGACAGGATTTCCAAAGAAAGAAAGAAAGAAAGAGAGACAGGCAAGCTGGTCGTGGTCGCACGCCTTCAATTCCAGCACTCGGGAGGCAGAGGTAGGAGGATCACAGTAAATCGAGCCCACCCTGAGAATTCCCTGGGCTAGAGTGAGACCATACAAACAAACAAAAACTGATGGAAGGCTTGAGAAAGGACTCCGTAGATGATAAAGGTGCTCGCTTGTAAAGCTAGGTTCAAAACCGCCTACGTCCTTACGTGAGCTTTTGGAATTTGAGTTGGTCTGTCTTGTTCTAAAAAGAACATTTTAAAAAGTTGTGTGAGTTTGATTTTTCTTTTTTTGAACTATCTGCCAGTTGTTCACTTCAAACTCACTCTGTAGCCCGAAGCTGGTCTGGAACTCCAAGAGCTCAGAGCTGGGTGTGGTGGCACGCGCCTTTAATGGCGGCACTCAAGAGGGACGCCAGCACATAGGAGGATCCAGGCCAGCCTAAGCTAGAGAGATCGATATTCGGCCTTGGAAACGATGACAACACCAACAAGAAATTTTGAGGTGGGTGAGGCTATCCTGAGCTAGCTGGAGGTGTACCCATTCCTCCCCACCCACCCACCCACCACTTCATTTACAAATAAAAAATAAACACATGGTGCTTGTACAAAAAGAAACACAGCCGGGCGTGGTGGCGCACGCCTTTAATCCCAGCACCTGAGAGGCAGAGGTAGGAGGATCGCCGAGAGTTCGAGGCCACCCCGAGACTCCATAGTGAATTCCAGGTCAGCCTAGGCTAGAGCGAGACCCTACCTCAAAAAAATTTTCAAAAAAAAAAAAAACAAGGAAAGAAACGCATAAAACCCAAGAATGGATGGGTGGTGACTGCCACCTGCTGGAAAGATGGCGGTACCGTTTACATGTGCAATTGCACCAAAATGGAGTTAGATGAATTGGGTGGGAGGTTGGGGTGGGGGGGGAGATGGGACAGAATGGATGGAGAAGCACTGGGGCGACCATACTTGAAGATTCTGTCGCAGAAATCTGTCCAGTAGAGACCATCATTGAATATCAAAAACCTCTACCTTAGGCAAGTTACAGCTCCCCCTCCACCACCACCAAGGAAGGAGGAAGGGAGGGTCTTGATCCAGGTCAGGGTCACTTGGAATCCACTATCAGGGTGGGTGCCATCTAACTCTTCCTCACAGGCATTCTTTGATCTCTGCCCACCCCTTTCTAGAAAAAAAAAAAAACAAAACCAGCCAACCCAACAAACAAACAAACAAAAAACAGGCTCAAAGCTTTCTTGTAGTATCCAAAAGAAGAGACAGCTGATTCCGAGCCAGCTGTCGATAGCTTTGGCCCAGTAACACATATTCAAGTTCTCTTGAATGAAGAATCTTTCACTGTGGAAACTGTCATATTGATCTTTCAAAGAAACTGGAGGGCTGGAGAGATGATGGCTCCTTGGTGAAAGGTGCAGCCGCCACCTGTATGTACAAGATGGTTCATTTGCAGACCAGAGATCCTAGAGTGTCTAGACATGCACATGCAAAGAAAAGAGACAAAAGAAAACCAAAAACTGAAGGAAGGCTTGAGAAAGGACTCCTTGGATAAAGAAAGGATCAGACGTGAAAAGCTAGGTTCGATTTCCAGTACCCACTTATGGCCACGTGCACAAAATGGCGCATGCTTCTGGAGTGCATTTGCAGAGCCTGGAGGCCCTGTTGTGCCCGGTCTCCCTTCCTTCCTCCCTCTCGCAAATAAATAAAAATAAAATTTAAAAGGAAAAGGAGTGAGTGAGTGTATGTGTCTGGGGACAGGAGATCCTAGGGTGCCCGTATGTACACATGTAAATAAAAAGAAAAGAAAAAACTTTTAATCCCAGCACTTTGAGATCGCCCACATAGTGAATTCCAGTTCAGCCTGAGCCTAGAGTGAGAAAATCAAATCAAAACGAAACGAACCAAAACAAAACAAAAATCTGAAGGGAAGACTCCGGGGATAAAGGTACTTGCTTGCAAAGCTAGGTGATTCCTCGGGACCCACCATACAGCCACGTGTATAAAATTGTGCACTTGCAGTGCCTGTAGGCCCTGCTATACCCATTTTCAGTAGTGTCCCCCCCCCCCCCCCTCTCTCTCTCTCTCTCTCTCTCTCTCTCTCTCTCTCTCTCTCTCTCTCTGTCTCTCATAAAAGTAAAATGTAAACGGATGGATGTGGCACGTGTTTTGTGCCACTCTGGCCACTGCAGGCCAGCCAAACCACCTCTCTCTCCCTCCCTCCCTCCCTCCCTCTCCTCCCTCCCATTGTTTTATCAAATTGCATGTGAAGTCTGGCACGATGATGTGTCTTCTTCTGTGTACTCGCTCCCTCCCTCCCTCCCTCCCTCCCTCCCTCCCTCCCTCCCTCCCTCCCTCCCTCCCTCCCTCCCTCCCTCCAGAGAAAAGCAGACCAGTCAAAATTCCACTTTTGTAAAACAGCCATGAGTTTATTTCAGTGAGGTACAGAGCCCAGGTGGCATGAGGTAGTTCCTGGAGGTTTAGAATCGTCTTCACGCCCCATCCCCAAACAAATAAGCAAAGCAAACAGCAGCCAGCCACTTAAGTCAGAAAGGTTCATCTGGCAGCAGTTTCTAGTGGCAGGTGTGTGTGTGCCATTGTTCCGTCAGTTCTGCCTGTTCAAAGGCTTGGGCAGCATGGGTGGGGGAGGGATCGTAGCACTGCGGTGTCAGGTTGCGAAGCATTCCAAGGCACAACGACCCGCGCTGGCTTGTGAGAAATGGTCAGCTCCCAAAGCAGGGCCCTTCTTCCAGTGATTATCCACATCATGAGTTGAAGGGGAGAGCAAGGCAGGAACTACAAAGGAAAGAAACAGAGTAAGCAAACGGAGGCTCACAAACAAAGCTTGTGTACACACGTGTCCAAAGCACCTGTCTTACATTTGGAGGGGAGGGAGGTAGCTAGCTAGCTAAGAAGAAATACATACAAAATGGAGAGATGGCTTAGGGAGGGTTAGGGTTAAGGCATTTACTGGGAAAGCTAACTTCTAATGAATAAATGAACGAACGAACGAACGAACGAACGAACGAACGAACGAACGAACGAACGTTCAGAGGCAGGCATCTAAAAGGAAAAAAACAAAAAAAA
>NW_025423515.1:357500-380000 GCF_020740685.1 Jaculus jaculus | reverse complement strand
CGGGGAGCACGGGAGGCGAGCGGGGAGGGTCGCTCACAGCGGACCGGGGAGGGAGGGGGGGAGGGGGACAGCGGGAGCCCCCCAACGCGCAAAGCCCCCTCCTTCACGGACCCGCGACCACCAGCAAAGGTGGGAGGAAAGGCCGCCGCGCGCACGGGCGCTAACGCGGGGACCCACCGACACCGCCCCACGACACAGCGCATCGGACGGACGCATCGACTCGGCCCAGCGTGATCCTCCCCGAACTCATGAGCAGGGAGACGAGGGCCGCGGCAGGCAGAGTCAGCGCACAGTCCCCACCGCGGGGACCGGCGGAACCCCTCACCACGCCCCGGGATGGCTGGTGAGGGCAAAACCCAGGCCTACACACGTCGACATTCAAGGAGAGACGGGCGGCTACTACGCGCAGACAAAGGGGGGCGGCCGGCGAGGGATTCGGGGACCCCCGCAACCAAGGCACAACCCCGGTCAGGATCGCTAGAGAAGGTCTATATTTCTCACTGAGGGCGGGCCGAACCCGACCCTCCGAGCACTCCACCACACCTCCCAGTAAGCACGACAGGTATGGGGAGGACGGGGGGGCCTGCGGTAAAGGTAAGCCTCAGGGCAATCTTGAGCAACCACAGCCGGGGACCCGGGAAATCAAGGCCAGGACTCCCAAGACGAGTCTCCGGACCCAGGCCCCGCCACGACCGCTCGGCACACCCGGCACGGGGGGGCATGCACTTGCCCAAAAAGCCCCCGCCGCACGTGCGGGGGACAATGAGACAAAACACCCCACTACTTGGTGGAGCACACTTTTCTTACCGCCTCGGCCCCCCAGGCGCAGGAAGACCTAACACGGGGGCTCACCACAACAGCGCCATCGCAGCGGGAGGGTGGAGGAGAGGCTCGGGAGCAGGAACGACACCACCACTCAGCCTCAGGCACCTCGAGGGCCAACCTGGAGCGCTCCAGGAGCACCACAAAGGGCCAAGGCAAAGGCGCAGCACACACCGCTCGGGAGGGCATGTGGCGCGGCACCGGGGACAGCCCCTTCCGGTACGGAGAGGGACAGCCAACCGCACACGGGGGCGGAGACGAAACGGCAAGCGAGATCAGGGGCCTGCCGCACGCAACCGCGGACCACCAGCCACAGTCACAGGGCGGGAGGTCAAGCAAAGTCGGGCCGGATACCGCACCCCTGCCTTCCACACACCACCAACGGGTGGGGAGGAGAAGCGAGGGGCCCGCAGGCAGAACGAGAAGAGCGGTCCCATTCGCCATGAATGTCCGTCCCTCGCCTGGCGCGGCTTAGGCCCGGCCCGTAGTGAGCACCACAGAACCACATCGATCAACCAGACATCTGGCAGAACCACAAGCGGGAAAGGCACCAGAGGGGACCCCTTCGGGAGTGAGGAACCCAAAGACATCGGAAGGAACGAGCCAGGCGGGCAAAGCCATCGGGAGAGGCCCCGCTTGGACACCGACATGAGAGGCTCACGAGAAAACACAACCAGAGTAACTCGGGAAGACTCTGGGAGGTGGGTCAACCGAGGGCTCCGGTTCAAGAGGCCCCAGAAAAAGAACCTCCCTGAAGGAAAAAAAAAAGGAAAAAAGTTCCACCACCCAACCGGAGCACTCGGGAGGCTACAGCCGGCGGCGGCCACAGAGAGCGGGAACCAAGACCCGGAAGAAAAAGACCCACGGTGAAAGGAAAAGACCCACCACCAAACTGAAGCAACTCGGGAGGCTCCAGACGGTGGCACCCCAAGGAGTCAGAGCCAAGATCGCGGGAGAGGCTCCCTCTCGCAAGGGGAAAAAAAAAAAAAAAAGAGCCGAACCACACAGCACTCGGGAGGCTGTAGGCGGCGTCCCAAGGAGGCAGGGTCAAAGACACAGGAAAAAAGCTGCCTGGCAAGGGAAAAAATACACCACCAGCCAAACCAAAGCACTCGGGAGGCTTCCACAGCTGGGGCGACCCAAGGAGCCGGCATAGAAAAACCACCTCACGAGGGGAAAAGATAGTCACCAGGTGCAGGAGGAGGAGCGAGGACGGCCAACAGACACAAGCATACCCCGGTTTAGGCCACCCTCGCCGCAGCCTCACAGGGCACGGGGTGGGAGCGATGGACAACCACCGGGAAGGACTGATCGGGAATGCCTGACACGCACAGCCAAAGCACCACAGAAGGGCGGGTGGTTGTCAAGAGCATCATCGCAGCACCTGCAGCGCGGGTAGCGGGGAAGCACACGGGGAAGAGCAACCCCAAGGAGACCGCGGCATTGAGCAGGTGCTAGGGGCCTGGAAGACACGGGCCAGAAGGGCCAGTCAGAACGCGCGCGGGAAACACCGAGGCAGATACGTCACAAAGCCAGGAGCCGGGACAAGGGCACCAACGTCACAGGCAACCCACAGCCTTGGCGGCAACGGCATCCGACAAGGACCACGCACTTTCTAGCGCTTCACAGACCTGAGGACAAGCGTGTCAGCACCATTCTGCAGGTCAAAATCTCCGAAATAGGGCCAATAAAATCATGACGCCAGACAGCGGGGGCACTCCACGGACCACTGGGAATTCCTGGAACCCAGGGCCGGATACCTGGCCCTCAGATGTTCCCAATCCACGAGAGAACCGGAGCTATAAGAGACAACTGGTCGACCCCCCAAGGTAAAGACCGGAGCAGGGGGCGACGGGCGGGACTCACCTACCACCGCGGCCGGTCGAGTCGCCCCCTGGCCGGCCACAACACCCACAGAGGCACGGCTCGGTTCCCCCGACCACAGCCCAACATGTCACAAAGCAGGCCGACAGGGGAGGATGTGCGGCGCGGCAGGCGAGGCAGCCCCCCTCCACCGCGGGGACGGACCAAAGGACCGGTGAGGGGGGCCCTCCTGGTCGAACGAGAAACCTTCGACCTGCCGGCCCCCAATCAGGCAGGCCCGGTCAGACAACGGCACGAGTACAAGCCGGCGAAATGCCAGCAAGCCCCCGACGGGAGGGGGCGCTCCACCGGGCCCTCATCGCCAGGGCAAGGGCTTGGGGCACGGCACGGCCGGCGCGGATAACACACCGAGCGCCCACAGGCCACCGGCCGGCGGGGAGGCGAGGCCGCCCCTCTGGGCTGGATGAGACCCGTCCCTTACATCCGCCACGGGCGCCCGTCCCTCGACCTGCCGGCCCGGAGTCAGGCCCGGTCGGACAACAGCACGAATACAAGCCGGCGAAATGCCATCAAGCCCCCGTCGGGAGGGGGCGCTCCACCGGGCCCTCAACACAAGGGCAGGGGCGCGGCGCGGCGCAGCCGGCACGGATAACACACACCGCGCGCCCACACGCCACCGGCCGGCGGGGAGGCGAGGCCGCCCCTCCGGGCTGGACGAGGCCCGTCCCTTACGTCCGCCACGGCCGCCCGTCCCTCAACCTGCCGGCCGGGAGTCAGGCCCGGTCGTACAACGGTACAGGTACAGGCCGGTGAAACACCATCAAGCCCCCGTCGGAAGGGGGCGCTCCACCGGCCCCTCATGGTAAGGGCAAGGGTTTCAGGCGCCGCGTGTCCGGCCCGGGTAACGCACACCGGGCGCCCACACGCCACCGGCCGGCGGGGAGGCGAGGCCGCCCTGCCGGGCTGGATGAGACCCGTCCGTCCCTTACATCCGCCACGGGCGCCCGTCCCTCGACCTGCCGGCCCGGAGTCAGGCCCGGTCGGACAACGGCACGAATACAAGCCGGCGAAACGCCAGCAAGCCCCCGTCGGGAGGGGGCGCTCCACCGGGCCCTCATCGCAAGGGCAAGGGCTTGGGGCGCGGCGCGGCCGGCCCGGATAACACACACCGGGCGCCCACAAGCCACCGGCCGGCGGTGAGGCAAGGCCGCCCCTCCGGGCTGGACGGGACCCGTCGCTTACGTCCGCCACGGGCACCCGTCCCTCGACCTGCCGGCCTGGAGTCCGACCCGGTCGGACAATGGCACGAGTACAAGCCGGCGAAACGTCATCAAGTCCCGTCGGGAGGGGGCGCTCCACCGGGCCCTCATCGCAAGGGCAAGGGCTTGGGGCGCGGCGTGGCCGCCCCGGGTAACGCACACCGGGCGCCCACACGCCACCGGCCGGCGGGAGATCAGGAGAGGTCCGGCTCCAGTGCGCTCCATGGAAAAAGACAGGCACACACGGGGCACCGCACTCGGGAGGCTCTACATGGCGGACAGGCGGGCGAGCGGCCGGGCGCGGAGTCGCATTGTGGACCCAGGCAGGGGCGGCGGTCGACAACGGTGTCTTGGTGCCGGCAGCAGTAAAGCACGCAGACGGGAATGGCCGGCAGACCACAGCCGGCACACCGGAGACCCGGAGCGGTCGAAGCCACAGCCCAACAGCAGGGACTTCTGGTCGACCCGCCAAGACCGCCCACCCAACCTGTCCTGATCAAGGAGGTGGCCAAAAACCACCCCACACGCATTTCTGCAGGTCCAATCTCCGCTAAACGGACGCCTCTGCGCCACGCGGCACTACCGAGACAATCGCGTCTGTCACCGCGGGTCTAGTAGAGCGCTGCCCGGCTCACAGCGGCAGCTAGCTTCCCTTACCGATGTTCCAGGGAGAGGGAGGCTGCAATTCCAAAAGCGGCCACCAGATGGAGCCCGTGAGACAGCCGCCTGGAACGTTCGCCGAGTTCCTGCCAAACAACGGAGGATCCGCGGGCAATATTAACGGGCAGACACGCACCACAGGCCAAGACGACCCTGCGGGGATGGGGAGGTGGGGAGGGCACTTCCTTCCTCACCCTCGAGTGGAGGAACAATTGGTTTCTGGTGAGTAACCGCTGGAAACGGCCCGGGCTACGGCCGACTCCAGCTGCAAAACCGAAACTATGACTTAGACACGTGGAAGAAATCACTGCCCTACCCTACCCGGGGGAAGAATGGGCAGAAGGGGCGGTGGCGGACTCGTTCAAGCACCCACTCACCCGCCCTCCCCTCTCCGAGTGAAGAACGGACGCCTCTCACGGGCGGCGGCGGGCGGCGGCGGGCGGCGGCGGCGGCGGCGGCGGCGGCGGCGGCGGCGGCGGCGGCGGCGGCGGGCAGCGGGCAGCGAGCGGCTGAGGAGGAGGGCGGGCGGGCGCCAGCCACTGCCCCTGCCATGGAGTCTTGGGGGGGGGGGGGGTCCCGCCTCACCCTCCCCTTGAATGGGAGGTCAATTGTTTTCGTGGGGGAGTCCCCGCTGGACACAGAAATCGCGTCACAGTACGGGGGGGGGGGGGCGACTCCAGCTGTAGAACCGAAACTATAGACTCGTAGAAGAATTGCATGTACCCCACCCGCCCTAACTTCTCCCTGAGAAGAAGGGGCAGCGGCGGCCTCGTGAAAATACCCACCCACCCTCCCTTCTGTGGCTTAGGAATGGGCACCCGCCCAGGCAGCAGAGGCGTGCGTGGGGAAGCACAGGACAGTGCCTGCCAGGGCACAGAAGTCAGAAAATGCCCTAAACTGCTTGAAACATGCTGGGTCACACAGCCTTCACCATCACACGTTCCAAACAAGCATCCCCTAGATGCTTATTTTACCCAGGATCTCTCCTTCCCCCTCCCTCCCTTGCTAGCTAGCTAGGTAGCTCACTCTTGCTTAGTCTCTCACTCTCCCTCAAACTGAAATAAAAAGCCAAGAGTGATGGTCCCAATCTCCCCCGCCACACACACACACACTCACGCACACCATCCATCCCCAACAGCACATAAAGGTAGACGCGAGTCATTCTTGATGCCTCCTTGCCAGTAGGGACGAACTCATGAAAACAACATCCCACAGGTGATTATTAAGTATGAAATACTTAGCTCTCTGGCTTCACGCATACCTCACACACAGTCGGTTGGCAAACATACACAATGCTCCTAAGATGCATCTACAGGTCAGACATGAAGTTTTCCCCCCTTTGAACACATAATTCTTTTCACTTCCGAAACCTGACTCGGAGGCATCTCTAGAGGCTCTGGCGCATCTATTCCCCCCCCCCCACTAACTAACTAACTAACTAAACAAACAAACAAACAAACAAATATTATTCTTTAAAGAATGGACTGGGGAAATGGTTCAGTGCTTTGTTAAAGGTGCTTGCTCACAAAGCCTGATGACCTGGCTTCAATTCCCTACTAATCGCGTAAAAGACAGGTACACGAGGTGGCGCATGTGTCTGGAGTTAGTTGCTCCATTTGCGGTGGCAGGAGACTCTAGCATTCATCCTCCCATGGGGAAATCTTACAAGTTATCTGTGTGTGGGGAGGGAGCCAGAAAATAACTTTTTATCTTTTTCTTAGTGGTTCCTGGGGAGTCCCAGCTGGATACAGAAAGAGTCTCCAGTACCGGCCAACTCCACCTCCCTCCTCTACCCTACTGGTGAAGAATGGGAAGAAAGGGTGGCCAGGCGGAGCCCTGGCCGTGGCCGAGACAGAGGCAGAGATGGGGGACAGTTAGAATAATCTGTTTGTATCCCCATGAAGAATGGGCGCCCGCCTAGGCGGCGGCATGCGTGCGTGGAAAAATACAGGACAGGGTAGTAGGAAAAGACTCTCCAAGAGACGCGTGACTGGATGGCAGGGAGTGATTGGTGGCACGGGACTATGCATGGCCACACAAAGTGTGCAGAGGAACCAAAAAAGTCCGACTCTAGGCTGCTGTTAACATGCCGGGACCAGTCACGCAACTTTCTTTCACCACCTCACGTTACAAATTAGCATCCGCTAGATGGCGCCCCAGGATAGGGTTAAGACACACACATCCTCCTAGAGGGAGGGAGGAGGGACGGACAGATCGATGGACTGACGAGGGTGGAAGGGCAACAGAGGTTGCGTAGGAAGTCTGATGGCAGGACAGGGACCGCAGGCCAAGATGTCCCTGAGGGCGGGCGGGGGGGGGGGGGAGCAGGAGGAGGGCAGTCCTTGCCTCACCCTCCTGTGGGGAACAAGCGATTTCTGCGAAGTCCCCGGCTGGACGCAGAAATTATCTCGGGTACCGACCCACCCCACCTGCAGAATCGACACTATGAAGTGGACATGTAGAAGAATCGCATGGACACCCCCCACCACCACCACCATGCATGTACTCATATAGTTACCCGCCTACCCGCCCGACCCTCTCTGGGTGAAGGACGCCCGCCCGCCCAGGCGGGGCACAGGACGGGGCTGGACAAGAAAAAGCTATGTATCTCAAGAGACTCAAGCGACAGAATGGGACCGGTGGTGGGTGGCCCTCTGTACTCCCACACCAAGCGTGCACGACAACGTCTTGCCAGCTCTCATGTTTGCCAGGACACACAAATCAGAAAACGCCCTAGGCTGCTGTAAACACACTGAGTCACACAGCCCTCACCGCCTCGCGGCATTCCAAAGAAGCCTCCCCCCCCCCCCCCCCCCCCCCCGCCCAGGTGCTTATTTCATCTAGGGTCAGGTAAAAACACCAGACCCCTGGTAGAGGGAGACAGGGAGGAAGGGAGGGGAAGCGACTCACGGGGTGTCAAACAGACCAACTGGAAGGAGATTGGAAAACAGACAGAACTCAGTGAATGAAGCTGTCAGACAGCCTGAGAGAACAGACACCAATATAATAAACAATAAACAATAGAAGAAGATCATCATATCATCCGTCTGTAGTGGCAGGAGGCCGTAACGTTCATCCTCCCAGGTGAAATCCTACAAGTTGTCTGCGTTTTAGCGGCTTCTGGGCTCTCTCAAGAGACTCGTGACATGATGGGAGCGGTGGGTGGCATTATGCATTCCCACACAAAATGTGAAAGTCAGGCCCTAGGCTTCTGTTTACACGCCTGGCCTCGCAACTTTCTTTCACCATCTCACGTTCCAAATAGGCATACGCTAGATGGCGCCCCAGGATAGCGTAAAGCACTGCTCTACTCCCCGCCACCAACCCCTCCCTCCCACCACCACCACCCCCCCCCCCGTGCCAGAGGGAGGAAAACGGAGGATGTGTGCGGCAATCTGACGGTTCTACCCTCTCTCAGGAAGAATGGGAATAAGGGGAAGCGGCGGCATACTCGGAAAAGTAACCCACCGGCCCGCCCTTCTCCGGGTTAAGAACGGGCACCCTCCCGGACCGTGGCGATGTGCGTGGGGAGGCACAGGACCGGGTGGGGGGGGGGGGGCGGGGGAGAGATGGTCATGGAGGGAGAAAAAAAAAAAAAAAAAGGCTCTATAGCTCAAGAGACCCAAGTGTCAGACTGCGACTGGTGGTGGGTGGCACTATGTATTCCCACACAAAGAGTGCTCGGCAACGTTTTGCCAGCTGTCATGCCCGTCAGGGCACACAAGTCTGAAGATGCCCTAGGCTGCTGTAAGCACGGTGGGTCGGTCACACAGTCCTCACCGCCTCGCCGCATTCCAAATAAACATCCGCTAGCTGCTTATTTCATCTAGGATCTGGTAAAACACTGGACCCCTGGTAGAGGGAGGGAGGAGAGGCGAATGAATCAACGGGGAGGAGTCACACCGAGATCAGAAAGCTAGATTGAGCTCGGTGAATGAAACTGAGGCAGAGAGAGACTTTTTTTCTTTCTCTCTATTATTTCCTTTTCTTTTTTATTATTTTCACTTCCTAACGTGTTGGGAAGAACTCTGACATGTGGGCATCACATTGTGAGTGTTTGCTTCTTTAAGAGTGTGTGTTCACATAAAAATCCATAGGAGAGACAGAAGAAACGTGCCACGTCCATCACCACAAGCAAGCCCCCAGTTTTATGCAATGTCTGTTTCATTTTTACTTAGAAAAACCTACAGGGCAACTAGAAGAATCACAGCAGCAGTTAAAGGAAGAAGGAAAGAGGTAAAGAAGAAGGAGAAAAAGAAGAAGAAGAAAGAATGGGCTGGGGCGATACAGATGGTTGCTTCAGTGGTTACTGAAAGGTGGGGTTCAACTCCCCACTAACCATGTAAAAGCCAGGTACACAAAGGGGCGCATGTGTCTGGTGTTAGTTCTGTTTGCAGTGGCAGGAGACCCTAGCATTCATTCGCCCCCGAGAAAAATCCTACAAGACATCTGTGTACACATACCCCCCCCCCCCCGCTTCTTTTACTACTACTACTTCTTCTCCTTCTCCTTCTCCTTCTCCTCCTCCTCCTCCTCCTCCTCCTCCTCCTCCTCCTCCTCCTCCTCCTCCTCCTTCTTCTTCTTCTTCTTCGCGGTTTCAGGGGAGTCCTGGCTGGACAAAAATCATCTCTGATACCGGCCGTCTCCACCTTCACAACCGATACTATGTAAGAGACACGTGGAGAGGCTGGCATGTACCCCAGCCAACCTCCCCTCTCGCGGTGAAGAATGGGAAGAAGGGGCAGCTGCCCTGGTGGCAGCGGCAGTGACGGAGATGGGAATATGTACAAGATTCGGTTGTATCTATCCCAGGGAAGAATGGGTGGCGGCGGTGGCACACATGCGGAGGTACAGGAGGAAGAGGCTCTCTCAAGATTGGCAACCAAAATAGTCAGGCCCTCCCTAGGCCGCACGAGTCACACAGCCCGCTTGGAAGGAGAGTGGAGAGCTAGAGCTCAGGGAATGAAGCTGGCCACCAGGTACCTGGGCTGTGAGGTGGGTGGAAGAAGGAAGGTGGTCCTTCCTTGCCCCAACTCCCACCCAGCCTGACAGAACAGAAACCTAGTCAGTCCCTTACACTCTTCCGATAAAAGAAAAAGACTTACTTTAGTGGCAACTCCCAGAAATATAAACGATACAACAAGGCCAAGAACCTGGGCATTCTTCCCATAACTGAAGGCTACTCCCATAATGCGCTATCCACAATCCCCACGGGGCAAGGATGAGGGTAAGAATGGCACCAACATGTGCTGTTTACATACTGGGTATGGCCGTAACTAATACTTTTTGTCTTAATAAGTAAGTAAGTAAATAAATAGAACCTGGGCAGCCGCCACATGCTCATGACCACCAGCCTGATCTGTGACTTAGGAAGTTTACCTCTAGGCTGACCTGGGCTACATAATGAGTGGGACTCTCTCTCCCTCCCTCCCTCCTTCTCTCCCTCTCCTAAAAATAAAAAGCCAAGGACTAAAGTCATGCCTGGATATCTATCAGTCCTTTAACACATTAAGTAGCCGGAGTAGGGTGACTGACTGATACCAGAGAAATTGTATGTAATGGAAGTGTCTCCACACGTGTGAGAAACATGCCAGGACTGTCTGATGATAGATGACAAACATGAACCTTCACATCCATGGACACACACACACACACACACACACACACACACACGTACGTGCGTGAGCCCCACATGGCATCCCTAACATCATTGAAACGTGAGACTGGAGTTTACAGTAGAAGTAGCGGAAGGCCCAGCACTCATCCATATTCCACCACTCATCCATATTCATTCATTCTCTCTCCCCCTCCCCATTTCACTATCTCTTTAAATAAGTAACTACAAATAGCTGGGCATGGTGGTGCACACCTTTAATCCCAGTACTCAAGAGGCAGAGGTAGGAGGATCTCCATGAGTTGGAGGCCACCCTGAGACTCCATAGTGAATTCAAGGTCAGCCTAGGCTACAGTGAGACCCTACCTTGAAAATCAAAAAAAAAAAAAAAAAAAACTATAAATGATATGATAGATAAGAAATTAACAGGAAGAGTCAAATTAACAAAGAAAACTTTTGGTAAGACCAGAAGGGAGTGTGAGGACGGTGCAAGAATTCAAAAGCCTACAAGATATCTTTGCTGACCATTGAGAAAAATATATATATTTTTTTAAAAACAGGACATATAGTAATCTAGAGAAAGATCAACACTCGAGAGGCTGACGGAGGAGGATATCCGTGAGTTCCAGGCCAATCTGTGAGCTCTGCATGAGTGTGGCTGGTGTGGGCGAGGGCCTGTTTTCCCAACTTTCACGGTCTCACGTTTCAAACAGCAACCTCTAGATGGCACCCCGGGACCGAGGAAAGCACAGGGTCCTGCTAGTATTCCTAAATCGCCAAATCGCCTTTGGCTAACACACATCACAAGAATGTGTTTATCTTCTTCCCTTCCCCTCCCCCCAAATAAAAGCGGAAGTCAAGGCCTGATCTGCCGGCTGCTGCCATTGCTGGAGGGGGTGGGTGGGGCGCAGCGGGGAGGGCGGCCTAAACAAAAAGTGCCACGTGATGTCTTTCTTCACCAGCAGGGCCTCAGCGGGAGCCCAACCCCCCATCCCAGGGCAGGCTGCCATTGTCGCCGCGGCGGCGGCGGCGGCGGCGGCGGCGGCGGCGGCAGGCAGGCAGGCAGGCAGGCAGGCAGGCTGGCTGGCTGGCACACACACACATACACACACACACACACACACACACACACACACACACGCACATCAATCTCTCTTGTGCCTTTCTGTCCCATCCAGACTCACACGGCTATTCTCCACATGTTTCGATGGAGCCAGACAAAATGAGGAGTAGCCAGTCCGCTCACCAGACTATATACTCATATTGCAAAGGTTGCAAAAGATAGCCAGCCACTACGAAAAAAATGCATTCATTGGCTGGAGAGAGGGCTCAGCATTTATTTAAAGGTCCTTGCTGGAAAAATGCATTCAAGAGCCTGCCCCTCACCCCTAGCCCCATAGATAGACCTGTGTTTTCTTTGTTGACTTTTCTTTGCCTCTCCCTCCCGCTTTTCTTGAAAAACTGACGTGCAATCTGTTAACTTTTGTGCTTAAAACAAGTGACGGTAAGGTTTTAATTAAAGAATCAAAACAAATGGCGGCAGGCAGGGTGGGCCTGTGATGTTAACGGATCACTGGGTAGGTTAGGGCTCTCTCTTTTTGTAACTTTTCACGTGAACTGAGGGTGGTGGTGGTGCCCATGGGCCCTGGGCTCAACACCCAGTAACAACATCATCATCATCATCATCATCATCGAGTCTATACCACATACGCATAAGGAAATAAATCATTGTCAGCTGCAAGCAATCTTCACACAAGATTTTTTTTATGGGGGGGGGGCAGGGATCTGAACTCAAGTTCTCAGAGTTAGTTGCAAGCAGTTTATCCACTGAGTGATCTCCCCAGCCCAGTTTTATTTAACTTAATTAATTAATTTTCTTTTGCTTTCATCATCATCATCATCATCATCATCATCATCATCATTATTATTATTTATTTTTGGTTTTTGGAGGTAGGGTCTCCCTCACTCTAGCCCCAGGCTGACCTGGAATTCACGCCCAGCTAAATTACTTTTCACTGGTTACATGCATCATTGATTGCTTTTCTAAGATCGATCACCACGGTCCGGGATTCTGCTACAGAAAACCAAGCAGACAATTCAGTAAAAATAAAATAAAACTGGAGCCGGACGTGGTGGAGCACGCCTTTAATCCTAGCACTCGGGAAGCAGAGGTAGGAGGATCGCTGTGAGTTCGAGGCCACCCGGAGACTCTGGACTAGAGTGAAACCCTACCTCAGGAAAAAAAAAGAATGATAGATAGAGAAGAAAAGAAAAGAAAAAGAAAGGGACCAATTTTAAAGTTTCTATTTACTATTACATTATTGTTATTTGTTGGAGAGAAGAGGGTGAACGAACAGTGCTGCAAATGAAATCCAGATGCATGGCCACCTCCTGCACTTGGCTGCACATGGGTGGCTTGGGAATTGATTGCACCTGGAGGTGAGCAGGCTTTTTATGTTAGCGTCTTTACCAATGAGCCGTCAGCCCAGTTTTTTTTGTTTGTTTTTTTTTCTGAATTTTATATTTATTTACAGGTTTTTGTTTTTCTTTGCTTATTTGACGGAAAGATATATATGGACAGAGGCTGAGAGAGAACATGCCCAAATTAAAGGCATGTTTCACCATGCTCGGCTTTTATTCTTACTGTTATTTGCAAGGGGGGGGAGGGAGAGGGAGAGGGAGAGGGAGAGGGAGAGGGAGAGGGAGAGGGAGAGGGAGAGGGAGAGGGAGAGGGAGGAGAGAGAGAGAGAGAGAGAGAGAGAGAGAGAGAGAGGGAGGGAATAGGTGTGAACCTTTGCAAGCAGGCAAGATGAACATTTCCCCAACCCTTACAAGTGTCTTCTCCCCCCCCCCCCCTTTGTCTCACTCTACCCAGGCTGGAACTCACTCTGTAGGCCCCAGACTGGTCTTAAACTCACAGCAATCTTCCTACCTACTTCAGGCTCTCGAGTGAGTGCTGGTATTAAAGTTTGAGAAATATTTTTTTGGAAAATTCCCAGTTTAACTTGAATCACAATTTTCAGATTCCTATGGTAATGGCCCAAAAACAATCATGGAAAAGTTAAGAGTTAGGCTTACTGAGGCTCCTCCTTTCCTTTTCACTAGTCCAACTCCTCCCGAAAGATTCAAATGTTGCCCTTCATTCTCCCCTGTCATCCTTGAAGCAACAGTGACTGAGATCAGTCAACTCTAGTGCTATTTACTCTAGTCTGTGTGGCTTGCAAAATTCATCATGTAACGGAAGGATGTTTGGTTTCAGACTACTAACATTTTCTAATCCGGGAGTACTTTGGCAGGAAGCACCAAGAGGTGTCTGTTACTGTACTTTGCAGCAGCAACAGGCCCTGGTGCATGCTCTGTCTCTCTGTCTCTGTCTGTCTGTCTCTCTCTCTCTCTCTCTCTCTCTCTCTCTCTCTCTCTCTCTCTCCCTCCCTCTCTCTCTCTCTCCCTCCCTCCCTCCCTCCCCACCTCCCTACCAACTTTCAAAAGTGTTAAAGTGAGACACGAAAAAACAAAAACGTGCAACTAAGAAAAAGAAGCGTGAAAGCTCTTTCTGGCATCCCAAAGAATGAGAGACAGCTGATTCTGGGCCAGCTGTGAGTAACTTTGGCCCAGGAACACACATTCAGGTTCTCTTGAATGACGAATCTTTCACTGTGGAAACAGTCATATTGACCTTTATAAGAAACAGGAGGGCTGGAGAGATGGCTCCGTGGTGTTTGTGTCTGGCAAGAAATGATCCTAAGTTGCTCCTGCATTCACAAAATTTACAAAAAAAAAAAAAAAAAAAAAAAAAAGGAGTGGGGAGTGGTGGTGCAAGCCTTTAATCCCAGAATTTGGGAGCCCAGAGGATTGTACTGAGTTCGAGGCCATCCCAAGACTACACAAAGAGCACAAGGGTGCCCCTACATGCACATGTAAATTATAAAGAGAAAAGGGTGGTGTGTGTGTGGAGGAGGAAGGCTGGAGAAAAGGCTGGAGCCGGGTGTGGTGGTGCACGCCCTTAATCATCCCAGCACTTGGGAGGCATAGGTAGGAGGATCACTGTAAATTCCAGGCCACCCTGAGAATGCAGAATGAATTCCAGGTCACCCTGGGCTACAGTGAGACCCTACAAACAAAGAAAAAACCGAAAGACGGCTCCGTAGATGACAAAGGTGCTTGCCTGAATAGCTAGGTTCAAAACCACCTCCCTCCGTACATGAGCTTTTGGATTTTGAGTTGGCCTGTCTTGTTCTAAAAAGAATATATTTTAAGGTTTTGTGAGTTTTATTTTTCTCTCCTTGAACTGTCTGCAGGCTTCATAGGTTTTTGTTTGTTTGTTTTTGTTGTTGTTGATGTTAGCTAGGTTCCATTCCCCTGTACCCATTGCACAAAATGGCAAATCAATCATCTGGAGTGAATTTGCAGTGCCTGGAGGCCTTGTGCTCATTCATTCTCCCCCCCCCCCTCTCTCTCTCTCTCTCTCTCTCTCTCTCTCTCTCTCTCTCTCTCTCTCTCTCTCCTTAAAAGAAAACGTAGAGTGTATATGTCTGGTGACAAGAGACCCTAGGGTGCCCATACATGCACACGTAAAGAAAAAGAAAAGGAGCCGGGCGTGGTAGTGCACGACTTTAATAATCCCAGCACTCGGGAGGCAGAGGTAGGAGGATCACCGTAAATTCAAGGTCACCCTGGGCTAGAGTGAGACACTACAAACAAACAAAAACCTGAAAGAAGGCTCCGTAGATGATAAAGGTGCTTGCTTGAAAAGCTAGGTTCATAACCGCCTCCCTCCATACATGAGCTTTTGGATTTTGAGTTGGTCTGTCTTGTTCTAAAAAGAATATATTTAAGGTTTTGTGAGTTTTATTTTTCTCTGTTTGAACTGTCTGCCGGTTTTTGTTTGTTTCAAACTCACTCTGTAGCCCTGAAGCTGGTCTGGAACTCCAAGAGCTCAGAGCTGGGTGTGGTGGCACGTGCCTTTAATGGCAGCACTCAAGAGGGGTGTAGGGACATAGGTAGGAGGATCCCTGTGAGTTCCAGGCCAGCCTAGGCTAGAGCGATAGAAAAAGGAAAAGATAGATTTTTCTGCCTTAGAAGCGACGACAGCAGCCACAAGAAATTTTGAGTTATCTACCCTGAGCTAGAGGGAGGTGTACCCATTCCTCCACGTCCACCCACCACCTCATTTCCAAATTAAAAAAACAAACAAACATGGTGCATGTACAAAAACAAAGACACACACACACACACACACACACACACACACACACACACAAAACCCTAGAAGTCTGAGCCTCACGGATGGGTGGTGACTGCCACCTGCTGGAAATAACATGGTGGTACCGTTTACATGCTTTAAAAGAAAAAGAAACCCAAAAGGCCAGTCAAAAGTAAAGAAACACGTGGAATGGAGTCAGATGGATTGGGACCGAGGTTGGGGGGAGATGGGACATAATGGATGGAGGAGCACTAGGGCGACCGTACTTGAAGACTCGGTCGCAGAAATCTGTCCAGTATTGACCATCATTGAAAAGCCCCTACCTTAGGCAAGTTACACTCCCCTTCCCCCAGGGAAAGAGGGAGGGAGGGTGTTGCTCCAGGTCAGGCTCACTTGGAATCCACTATCAGGGTGGGTGCCATCTAACTCCTCACAGGCATTCTTTGACCTCTGTGCCCACCTCCTCCCCACCTCCCTCCTTTCTAGGAAAAAAAAAAAAAAAAAAACACAAAAAACAGGCTCAAAGCATTCTTGTATCCAAAAGAAGAGACAGCTGATTCCGAGCCAGCTGTGGGTAACTTTGACCCAGTAACACATGTTCGAGTTCTCTTGAACGAAGAATCTTTCATGGTGAAAACAGTAATATTGACCTTTATAAGAAACCCGAGGGCTGGGGAGATGATGGCTCCTTGGTGAAAGGTGCAGCCACGTGTACAAAATGGTGAATTTGCAGACAAGAGATACTAGAGTGTCTATACATGCACATGCAAATAAAAAAGAAAAAGAAAACAAACCCCCCCCCCCCAAAAAAAAAAAATCTGAAGGAAGGCTTGAGAAAGGACTGCTTGGATAAACGGAGGCCCCATTGTGCCCGTTCTCCCTTCCTCTCGCAAATAAATATAAATAAAAACAAAATTTAAAAGCAAAAGTAGTGTATGTCTCTGGGGACAGGAGACCCTAGGGTGCCCGTATGTGCACAGGTAATTTTTTTTTTTTTAAAGGAAGAATAATCTTAATCCCAGCACTTCGGAGGTAGAGGTAGAAAGATCGCCCATCGTGAGTTCAAGGCCACCCTGAGACTACATAGTGAATTCCAGTTCAGCCTGAGCCTAGAGTGAGAGCGTAACTGGAAAATCAAATCAAAACGAAACAAACCAAAACAAAACAAAAATCTGAAGGGAAGACTCCGTGGATAAAGGTACTTGCTTGCAAAGCTAGGTGTGATTCCCCAGGACCCACTAAACAGCCACGTGTATAAAATTGTGCACTTGCAGTGCCTGTAGGCCTTGCTATACCCATTCTCTGTAGTCCTCTCTCTCTCTCTCTCTCTCTCTCTCTCTCTCTCTCTCTCTCTCTCTCTCTCTCATAAAAGTAAAATGTAAACGAAACACTATAAAAAAAGAAAAGAAAAAGGGAAAAAAAACAGGAGGAAGGCTGGCTGGGGAACTTGCTCTGTGATGAAAGGTGCTTGCCTGCAAAAGTAGGTTCGATTCCCCAGGACTTACATACATTTTCTCTCTCTCATAAATGAATAAAAATAAACCTTAAAAGAAAAAGTAGTGTATGTGTCTGGTGACAAGAGACCCTAGGGTGCCCATACATGCACTCACTTGTAAATAAAAAAGGAAAGGGGAGGGAGGACGAAGGCTGAGAGATGGCTCCGTGGTGAATAGTAGCCCCTCAGTAGCTTCAATGACTACATGAGATAATAAATGAAGCCCTATCCACTATCCAGGGCGGGTGCCATCTAACTCCTCATGGGCATTCTTTGACCTCTTCCCCCACCACCTCCCTCCTCCAAAAAAAAAAAAAAAAAAAAAGTCTCAAAAAACTTTCTGGTATGCAAAAGAAGAGACAGCTGATTCCGAGCCAGCTGTGGGTAACTTTGACCCAGTAACACATATTCAAGTTCTCTTGAACGAAGTATCTTTCATTGTGGAAACAGTAATATTGACCTTTATAAGAAACCAGAGGGCTGGAGAGATGGCTCTTTGGTGAAAGGTGCAGCCACGTGTACACAATGGTGAATTTGCAGTACCTACTCCCTCCCTTCCCTCCGCCTCTCTCTCATAAATAAGAAAATGAAAAAGAAAAAGTAGTGTATGTGTCTGGTGACAAGAGATCCTAGGGTGACTATACATGCACATGTAAATACAACAAACAAACAAAAAAAAAAACCAGGAAGGAAGCCTTGAAAAAGGAGGACTCCGTGGATAAAGGATCAGACGTGAAAAGCTAGGTTAGATTTCCAGTAACCCACTTACCAAATGGCACATGCTTCTGGAGTGCATTTGCAGCGCCTGGAGCCCCCCCCCCCCCCCCCCCGCCCGCATTGTGGCTCTTTCTCCCTTCCTCTCGCAAATAAGTAAAAACAAAAGTAGTGTATTTGTCTGGGGACAGCAGGAGATCCTAGGGTGCCCATGTGCACATGTAAATAATTTTTTTAAAAAGGAAGAAAAATCTTAATCCCAGCACTTCGGAGGTCGAGGTAGGAGGATCACCCATCGTGAGTTCAAGGCCACCCTGAGACTACATAGTGAATTCCAGGTCAGCCTGAGCCTAGAGTGAGAGCGTCATGGGAAAAACGAAAGGAAACGAAACAAAATAAAAACCTGAAGGATTAAAGGTACTTGCTTGCAAAGCTAGGTGTGATTCCAGGACCCACAGTACAGCCACGTGTATAGAATGGTGCACTTGCAGTGCCTGGAGGAGGCCCGGCTATAAAATTTAAAAGAGACAGTATAAAAAAGAAAGAAACAGGAGGAAGGCTGGCTGGGGAACTTTCTCTGCGGTGAAAGGTGCCTGCCTGCAGGGCCTACAATACATCCTCTCCCTCTCTCTGTCTCTCTCTGTCTGTCTGTCTGTCTGTCTCTCTGTCTCTCTCTCTCTCTCTCTCTCTCTCTCTCTCTCTCTCTCTCTCTCATAAATGAATAAAAGTAAAACTTAAAAGAAAAAGTAGTGTATGTATGTGTCTGGTGACAAGAGAGCCTAGGATGCCCATATATGCACGTGTAAATAAAACAGAAAAGGGGGGGGGAGGCTGAGAGATGGTTCCGTGGTGAAATGTAGCCACTCAGTAGCCTCAATGACTTCATGAGATCATAAATGGACCCCAGGCTGGAGAGATGGCTTAGCGGTTAAGCGCTTGCCTGTGAAGCCTAAGGACCCCGGTTCGAGGCTCGGTTCCCCAGGTCCCACGTTAGCCAGATGCACAAGAGGGTGCACACATCTGGAGTTCGTTTGCAGAGGCTGGAAGCCCTGGTGCGCCCATTCTCTCTCTCTCCCTCTATCTGTCTTTCTCTCTGTGTCTGTCGCTCTCAATAAAATAAATAATTAAAAAAATAAATGGACCCCAGAGCCTGGTGTAGTGGCACAGGCCTTTAATCACAGCACTCAGGAGTGAGTGGTGGAGGGACATAAGAGGATCCCTGTGAGTTCAAGGCTAGCCTGGTCTAGAGGGAGGGAGGGAGGGAGGGAGGGAGGGAGGGAGGGAGGGGGGGAGAGAGAGAGAGAGAGAGAGAGAGAGAGAGAGAGAGAGAGAGACAGATAGATATTCTGCCTTGAAAACACCAAAGAAGTAAGCAAATGAAATAAGTAAAATGAGATGCTTTAAAAGAAAATAAACCCAAAAGCCATCTGGAGTGCATTTGCAGTGCCTGGAGGTCCTGTTGTGCCTAGTAAATAAAAAAGAAGAAGGCAAAGAAACAAAAGGAAGGCTAGCTGGAGAGATGGCGTGGTGAAAGGTGCTTGCTTGCAAAGCTTATAGGCCCAGGTTCGATTGCCCAGCAGGGGACACACACACACACACACACACACACACACACACACACACACACCATATAAAGTCAGAAATAGGCATACCAGGAGAAAGATGGACAAATGTATGTGACAGGATTTCCAAAGAAAGAAAGAAAGAAAGAGAGACAGGCAAGCTGGTCGTGGTCGCACGCCTTCAATTCCAGCACTCGGGAGGCAGAGGTAGGAGGATCACAGTAAATCGAGCCCACCCTGAGAATTCCCTGGGCTAGAGTGAGACCATACAAACAAACAAAAACTGATGGAAGGCTTGAGAAAGGACTCCGTAGATGATAAAGGTGCTCGCTTGTAAAGCTAGGTTCAAAACCGCCTACGTCCTTACGTGAGCTTTTGGAATTTGAGTTGGTCTGTCTTGTTCTAAAAAGAACATTTTAAAAAGTTGTGTGAGTTTGATTTTTCTTTTTTTGAACTATCTGCCAGTTGTTCACTTCAAACTCACTCTGTAGCCCGAAGCTGGTCTGGAACTCCAAGAGCTCAGAGCTGGGTGTGGTGGCACGCGCCTTTAATGGCGGCACTCAAGAGGGACGCCAGCACATAGGAGGATCCAGGCCAGCCTAAGCTAGAGAGATCGATATTCGGCCTTGGAAACGATGACAACACCAACAAGAAATTTTGAGGTGGGTGAGGCTATCCTGAGCTAGCTGGAGGTGTACCCATTCCTCCCCACCCACCCACCACTTCATTTACAAATAAAAAATAAACACATGGTGCTTGTACAAAAAGAAACACAGCCGGGCGTGGTGGCGCACGCCTTTAATCCCAGCACCTGAGAGGCAGAGGTAGGAGGATCGCCGAGAGTTCGAGGCCACCCCGAGACTCCATAGTGAATTCCAGGTCAGCCTAGGCTAGAGCGAGACCCTACCTCAAAAAAATTTTCAAAAAAAAAAAAAACAAGGAAAGAAACGCATAAAACCCAAGAATGGATGGGTGGTGACTGCCACCTGCTGGAAAGATGGCGGTACCGTTTACATGTGCAATTGCACCAAAATGGAGTTAGATGAATTGGGTGGGAGGTTGGGGTGGGGGGGGAGATGGGACAGAATGGATGGAGAAGCACTGGGGCGACCATACTTGAAGATTCTGTCGCAGAAATCTGTCCAGTAGAGACCATCATTGAATATCAAAAACCTCTACCTTAGGCAAGTTACAGCCTCCCCCTCCACCACCACCAAGGAAGGAGGAAGGGAGGGTCTTGATCCAGGTCAGGGTCACTTGGAATCCACTATCAGGGTGGGTGCCATCTAACTCTTCCTCACAGGCATTCTTTGATCTCTGCCCACCCCTTTCTAGAAAAAAAAAAAAACAAAACCAGCCAACCCAACAAACAAACAAACAAAAAACAGGCTCAAAGCTTTCTTGTAGTATCCAAAAGAAGAGACAGCTGATTCCGAGCCAGCTGTCGATAGCTTTGGCCCAGTAACACATATTCAAGTTCTCTTGAATGAAGAATCTTTCACTGTGGAAACTGTCATATTGATCTTTCAAAGAAACTGGAGGGCTGGAGAGATGATGGCTCCTTGGTGAAAGGTGCAGCCGCCACCTGTATGTACAAGATGGTTCATTTGCAGACCAGAGATCCTAGAGTGTCTAGACATGCACATGCAAAGAAAAGAGACAAAAGAAAACCAAAAACTGAAGGAAGGCTTGAGAAAGGACTCCTTGGATAAAGAAAGGATCAGACGTGAAAAGCTAGGTTCGATTTCCAGTACCCACTTATGGCCACGTGCACAAAATGGCGCATGCTTCTGGAGTGCATTTGCAGAGCCTGGAGGCCCTGTTGTGCCCGGTCTCCCTTCCTTCCTCCCTCTCGCAAATAAATAAAAATAAAATTTAAAAGGAAAAGGAGTGAGTGAGTGTATGTGTCTGGGGACAGGAGATCCTAGGGTGCCCGTATGTACACATGTAAATAAAAAGAAAAGAAAAAACTTTTAATCCCAGCACTTTGAGATCGCCCACATAGTGAATTCCAGTTCAGCCTGAGCCTAGAGTGAGAAAATCAAATCAAAACGAAACGAACCAAAACAAAACAAAAATCTGAAGGGAAGACTCCGGGGATAAAGGTACTTGCTTGCAAAGCTAGGTGATTCCTCGGGACCCACCATACAGCCACGTGTATAAAATTGTGCACTTGCAGTGCCTGTAGGCCCTGCTATACCCATTTTCAGTAGTGTCCCCCCCCCCCCCCCTCTCTCTCTCTCTCTCTCTCTCTCTCTCTCTCTCTCTCTCTCTCTCTCTCTGTCTCTCATAAAAGTAAAATGTAAACGGATGGATGTGGCACGTGTTTTGTGCCACTCTGGCCACTGCAGGCCAGCCAAACCACCTCTCTCCTCCCTCCCTCCCTCCCTCTCCTCCCTCCCATTGTTTTATCAAATTGCATGTGAAGTCTGGCACGATGATGTGTCTTCTTCTGTGTACTCGCTCCCTCCCTCCCTCCCTCCCTCCCTCCCTCCCTCCCTCCCTCCCTCCCTCCCTCCCTCCCTCCCTCCCTCCCTCCAGAGAAAAGCAGACCAGTCAAAATTCCACTTTTGTAAAACAGCCATGAGTTTATTTCAGTGAGGTACAGAGCCCAGGTGGCATGAGGTAGTTCCTGGAGGTTTAGAATCGTCTTCACGCCCCATCCCCAAACAAATAAGCAAAGCAAACAGCAGCCAGCCACTTAAGTCAGAAAGGTTCATCTGGCAGCAGTTTCTAGTGGCAGGTGTGTGTGTGCCATTGTTCCGTCAGTTCTGCCTGTTCAAAGGCTTGGGCAGCATGGGTGGGGGAGGGATCGTAGCACTGCGGTGTCAGGTTGCGAAGCATTCCAAGGCACAACGACCCGCGCTGGCTTGTGAGAAATGGTCAGCTCCCAAAGCAGGGCCCTTCTTCCAGTGATTATCCACATCATGAGTTGAAGGGGAGAGCAAGGCAGGAACTACAAAGGAAAGAAACAGAGTAAGCAAACGGAGGCTCACAAACAAAGCTTGTGTACACACGTGTCCAAAGCACCTGTCTTACATTTGGAGGGGAGGGAGGTAGCTAGCTAGCTAAGAAGAAATACATACAAAATGGAGAGATGGCTTAGGGAGGGTTAGGGTTAAGGCATTTACTGGGAAAGCTAACTTCTAATGAATAAATGAACGAACGAACGAACGAACGAACGAACGAACGAACGAACGAACGAACGTTCAGAGGCAGGCATCTAAAAGGAAAAAAACAAAAAAAAACAAAGTAAAGGTCCAGGCATGGTGATTTTGGCTCACGCTTTTTTTAGTCTCCAGAGGCAGAGTTAGTTAAGGCGGATGGGGTGTGAGTGTTTAGCCGCA